>NW_027397072.1:5537112-5737886 GCF_003265705.2 Callorhinus ursinus | reverse complement strand
GGGGTGGCTGGGTGATAGACATTGGGGAGGGTATGTGCTATGGTGAGTGCTGTGAATTGTGCAAGACTGTTGAATCACAGATCTGTACCTCTGAAACAAATAATACATTATATGTTAAAAAAAAAAAAAGAAGATAGTAGGACAGGAAAAACGAAGTGGGGGAAATCGGAGGGGGAGACGAACGATGAGAGACTACGGATACTGAGAAACAAACTGAGGGTTCTAGAGGGGAGGGGGGTGGGGGGATGGGTTAGCCTGGTGATGGGTATTAAAGAGGGCACGTACTGCATGGAGCACTGGGTGTTATACGCAAACAATGAATCATGGAGCACTACATCAAAAACTAATGATGTAATGTATGGTGATTAACATAACATAATAAAATTTTAAAAAGAAAGAAAATAAAGTGATAGATATTGAACTATAAAAAAAGTAATGTGATATAACTGAGAAAAGAAATAGGCAAATCAACAACTGTAGTAGGAGAATTCAACATTCTTCACTCAATAATTGATGGAGTAACTAAACTAAAAATTTGGCAAAGATATAGACAATTCAACATGATCCACCACCGGAATGAAATTGAAATTTATGAACACTTCCCCCAACTATAACAGAACACACATTTTTCCCATGTTTCCAAGGGGCATATACAAAGATAGAAAATATCCTCATCCATAAAATAAACCTCAAGACGTTTAAACGAGTTGAAATCACAGAGTGTGTTCTGTGACTATAATGGAACCAAACTAAAAATCAATAACAGAAAGACAAGAGAATCTCCATATACTCCTAAATTAAACAACACTTTTCCAAATAATCCATATGTCAAAGAGGAAATTTCAAAAGAAATGAAATAATGCAGTCAGCTGAATGGAAATGAAAATACAGCATATGTAAATTTTTGGGATGTAGGTAAAGCAGGGATGAGAGGGAAATTTATAGCACTAAAAACTTACTTTAGAATCGAGAATGTCTTAAATCAATAATCTAAGCTCCCACATCTCGAAACAACAAAACATACAGGGTAAAATAAATTCATAGCAAGCAGAGGAAGAAAGTAATTAAAATAAGATTAGAATCAATGCAAGTGGAAGAAAGTAATTAAAATAAGATTAGAATCAATGCAGGTGAAAACACAATACAAAAAAACAGGTACACAAACCTGAAACAGAGAAAATTTATGAAAGAAAACTCTAGTTCTTTAAAAAGATCAATAAAATTGACATACCTCCAGCTAGGGAAACAAAGAAAAACAAGAGAGAAGACTTAAATTACTATTATCAGAAATAAAAAAAAAAAGATATCACTAGAGACCCTATAAACATCAAAAAGATAATAAGAAAATATTACTGACAACTCTACACACATGAATTTGATAAATTAGATGAAATATACCAATTATGAAAAGTAAAAACTACACCAACTTTTATTTTATTTATTTTTTAGAGAAAGAGAATGCATGTGTGCATAGGAGCGGGGCAGGGGGAAGGGTGCAGGGCAGAGGAGAGGGAGGGAGAGAATCTTAAGCAGACTCTCCGCTGAGTACAGAGCCCGATATAGGGCTCAGTCTCACAACCCTGAAATCACGACCTAAGCTGGGAAATCAAGAGTCGGACGCTTAACTGAACTGAGCTACCCAGGAGCCCCCCCACTACTTTTGTAATGTGAAACCCAAAATTTAAATGGCTTTATAACTATTAAGAAAATTGAATACATAAGTTAAAACCTTCTGAGAAAAATTTTTCTCAGCTCAGATAATGTCACTGGAGACTTGTGGAAGTTTAAAAAATTAACACTAATTCGGACGCCTGGGTGGCTCAGTCGGTTAAGCGACTGCCTTCGGCTCAGGTCATGATCCCAGAGTCCTGGGATCGAGTCCCCCATCGGGCTCCCGGCTCAGCGGGGAGCCTGCTTCTCCCTCTGACCGTTTCCCCTCTCATGCTGTTTCTCTCTCTCTCTCTCTCTCAAATAAATAAATAAAATCTTTAAATAAAAATGAACACTAATTCTACACAAAATAGAAGAGGAAGAAATACTTTTTAGTTGTTCTACAAGTATTTTCCGAATATCAAAACCAGACTCAGGCAGTACAGAAAACTACAGAATTATATCTTGCATTAATACACATGTAACATTTTTAAACAAAATACTAGCAAATATATTCCAAAATATATAAAAAGAATTAAATACATTACCAAGTGGGACTCAATTCAGGAAAGGAAAGCTATTCATTATTTGACAATCAATCAGTATCATCCATCATATTAAACAGCTAAAAGTGAAAAATCAAATGATTATATAAAACAGTGCAGAAAAAGCATTTGACAAACTAATATACCCATTCATGACTAAAACAACAAACAAAACAAAAACAAAAAAATTCAGAGAACTAGAATAGAGGAAACTTCCTCAACTTATTAAAGAACTTCAGTAAGAAATTTACACAGGGGCACCTTTGTTGCTCAGGTTAAGCATCTGCCTTTGGCTCAGGTCATGATCTCAGGGTCCTGGGATTGAGCCCCGCATCAGGCTCCCTGCTCAGCGGGGAGCCTGCCTCTCCCTCTCCCTTTCCCCCTGCTTGTGCTCTCTCTCTCTCTGTCAAATAAATAAATAAATCTTAAAAGAAAGAAAGAAAGAAATCTACAACAAACATGTAATGCTGAAAGACTGAATATTCTGCCCTAAAGACTTCAAACAAGGTAGGATGTTCACTATCATCAGTGCTATACAAAATGTAACTGGAAACTCTAGCTAGTGAAATAAGACAAGAAAAGGAAATAAAATTTTGCAGATCAGAAAGATTGTAATAAAACTGCCCCTATTTACAGATGACATGATAATCTATATAGAAAATGCCAAGTAATCTACAAAAACCTCTAAAACTAATAAGTAATTTTGGCAATGTTACATAATAAGAGAGCAGCATACAAAAACCAATTATATTTCTATATACTAGCAACAAATATGTGAAAATTAAAGTATAACATTTACAATAGTTCAAAGAGAATGAAATACCTACGTGTCAGTAGAATAAAGGGAGAGACATACTATGTTCATGAAATGGAAGACTTACCAATAAAGTTGTCAATTTTCTCCAAATTGACAAATAGTCTTAGTTAAATACCTATTATAATCCCAGCAAGATTTCTTGTAGATACAGATATGACCATTCTAAAATTTATATGGAAAAACAAAGGAACTAGAATACTTAAAACAATTCTGAGAAAGAGGAATAAATTGGGAGAAAGCACTACCCAATTTCAAGACTCATTATATAGTTACACTAATCAAAGTTTTGCTGGAGGGTAGACATAAAGATCAATGGAACAGAAGAGAGATGCTAAAAATGGCTCCATACAGGTACAGACAACTTATTTTTGACAAAGGCATGAAAGCCATTTGATGAAGGAAGTATATTCTTCTAATAAGTAGTGCTAGAGCAACTGGATATCTAATTGAGAAAAAAAAAAGAGAGAGAGGGAAAAGGAAAAGAAATTTGATTTAAACCTTGTTGTACAAAATGGATGAAAGATTGAAATGTTAAATGAAAAATATAAATCTTTTAGCAGATGACATAAGACAAAAATCTTCAAGACCTAGGGCCTAGGAAAGTACTCTTGGACATGACACCAAACATACAACCTATGGAAAAAAAAAAAGATAACTTGACTTTGTATAAATTAAAGGTATTTGTCCTGTGAAAGATCCTATAGAGAGGGTAAAGAGGCAAGACATAGACTGGAATAAAATATGTGCAAACCACATATGTGACACAGGCATCATATCTAGACTATATTAAGAACTCTCAAAACTCAACAGAAGAAAAAAAGAGCAATTCAACTAGAAAATAGGCAAGAGTCATGAATCCATCTGTTACCGATGGCAAATAATCACATTAAAAGTTGTTCAACATCTTTTGAATACTAGTGTTAGCGAAATGAAAGCTAATACCACAAGGAGATATCACTACACACCTATTAGAACACATGAAATAAAAAATAGTGACAATACCAAATTCTGGCAAAAGTTTAGAGAAACTGAATCTCTCATATCACTGATGGGAATACAAAATGATAGCCACTCTAGAAAACAATTTGCCTTTTCATTTTTTATTTATAAAACTAAAAGTGTAATTACTTTTTGAGCCAGTAATTTCAATCACGGATATTTATTCCAGAGAAGTAAACACATATGTCAGCACAAAAGCCTGAACATGATTATTCATGGCAGCTTTATCTGTGAGAGCCCAAACCGGGAAACAAGTCCAAGTCCTTCAGTAATAGGTGAATGGTTAAACAATTGTAGTATATCTATCCAATGGAATACTACTCAGCAATAAAAAGGAAGTGATTATACACACATCAAGTTGCATGGATCTCAAGCGCATTATGCTTAGTGAAAAAAATCAATCTTAGAAGTTCACACACAGTGTGATTCCATCTATAGTCTCATGAACATCACAAAATTATAAAGATGGGAAACAAATTAGTGGCTGCCAGGGTTTAAGGATTATGCACATGGTAGAGGGAGCTAACAGAAGAGGACTACAAAAGGGGTGGCACAAGGGAAATCTCTGATAATGGAATAGCTCTATATCTGTATCTTGATTATGGCGGTATTTATACAAATCTACATCTGTGGATAAAACAGTGTAGAACTATACGTACGCATTGTGCCAATGTCAAATCCTGTGCGCCATGCTTATGCAAGATGTAACCATTGGGAGAAATCACTGGGTGAAGAGTACACAGGATCTCTCTGTTCTAAGTTTGCAACTTATGGTAAATCTATAATTATTTCAAAATAAAAAGCTTGTAAACAGAGGAGGTTCTACCAACTGGTGAACAATGTAAGTACATTGATGTGTTCTAATGCAGGAAATAGACTTCCCCTCTACGCTCTTACAGACAGTCTGCCATAGATGCACAGATTTGTGAGCTCATTGTGACTTGACCTGAATGGAGCTTGGACCTTCATGCTTGGCTGCATTAGAACCATGGCCAGATGCACAGCTCTGATTGCTGAGTCTTTCTGACTACCCAAAAGGTATCTGTTGGCAGCAGGGATGCTGCAAATAAAAATAACCCCAGACTGCCAGGTCTGAAACCCCCAGAGCTGCTGTGGCTTCCATCACCTTTTTGTTTTAGCTGAGGTTTGACCCAGATTTCTCGTTTCTCTTCCATTTAATTCAGTACTTAGTCACTGAGCACCGACTACCCTGGGACAAGAACCATATCAGGCACCAAGTTCCCTATGGCCACTTGCAGAAGGAATACGCTGACTGGCGGGAAATGCTGACTGCGGTCCCACCATCTCAAAATCGATGGCCTCCTATTCAGAGCATTTGGCCAGGCACCGATCCATTCCTCACCAAACAAAACAAAATAGTTAACTAAATCTGCTTAAGGATCTGAAATAACCCACGACTCCTAACATGTTTATGTAGATTCTTGACTTTTACCACAAGGAGCATTCCTCATGAAAAGATAAAATTTAAAAAACACAAAAATGTACGGAGGTTTTGACCTAATAATAGTTCAGAAAATCCATCCTAAGGAAGTTCTTCAAAATATGGGATCAAACAATATGCAAGATGTTCATCATTAATATTAAAATATAAGACACGAACAACACACAAAGAGTATATGCTACACGAATTACGGCACATTCCCGGTTGTGGAAACCTTGTAATAATATATTAAGACATCGAATGAAAAAATGAGGGAATTTTTATATACACATGATTGGTATCTATCTTTTTTAAACATAGACTAAAAAGAAAAAGGGAAACAGGTTGGGAGGAATATACTAAATCTTAATTGGTTTTGTGTTGCGGTGGGGGAGTCACAAGCCTTGAAACCCTCTCCTCTTTCCTATTCTCTTTTATCTGTGATTAGGCATGCAACTAATATACAATTTCACAATACAATTTTTAAAAGATTATTTATGAGAGAGAGAGAGAGAATGAGTGTACAAGTGGGGAAGGAGGGCAGAGGGAGAAGGAGAGAGAGAATCTCAGGCAGACTCCCTGCTGAGCTTGGAGCCTGAGGCAGGGCTCAGTCTTACCCCAAGATCATGACCTGAGCCAAAATCAAGAGCCAGATGCTTAACCAACTGAGCTACCCAGGCGCCCCTACAATTTTTAAACATAACAGATAAAATTAAATGTCTTTTGATTACTGTCCCTGAATCTATTCCTACCTCTTGCCAAATGCACAAACACATAAGCACACACCCTAGGGATAACTTCTCTCAACAATTTGGTGTGCTTTTCCTTGAAGTCCCTTCCCTATACATTTACAACATATATTGTTATGTTATGCCATCATGTTATATGGATTGTTCTGTTACTTGATGTTTGTATTCAACACTGACTTAGAGGTCATTTTATGCCAATATGTGTCTTTATGCCAATATCTACTATTTTAATTGCCAGATTGTCGCCCAGACTAGACTTTTTAACCATCTTTCCATCCATGGACATTTAGTTGCTTCCACTATTTTGCTATTCCAAAATTCTGCAATGGACATTAAAGTCTAAGTCTGTGCAGTTCACAAATGTCCTATAATGTGATTATATTAATTTTATAATGAAAAACACATTTCAAAACAAAATGATTTGATTATATTAACAATCATGTTATTGGGAAATCAATCATGCGTTTTATAAAGCATTAGAGGAAAAAAATGTACTTTGGACGGGAAATTCTAATTATCATATATTTTTTAAAATTTTTTATTGTTATGTTAATCACCATATATTACATCATTTGTTTTGGTGCAGTGTTCCATGATTCATTGTTTGTTCATAACACCCAGTGCTTCATGCAGAATGTGCCCTCTTTAATACCCATCACCAGGCTAACCCATCCCCCTACCCCTCTCCCCTCTAGAACCCTCAGTTTGTTTTTCACAGTCCATCATCTCTCCTGGTTCGTCTCCCCCTCTGACTTACTCCCCTTCATTCTTCCTCTCCTGCTATCTTCTTCTTTTTCTTTTTTCTTAAAATACGTTGCGTTATTTGTTTCAGAAGTACAGATCTGTGATTCAACAGTCTTGCACAATTCACAGCGCTCACCGTAGCACATACCCTCCCCAATGTCTATCACCCAGCCACCCCAGCCCTCCCACCCCCAACGACTCCAGTAATACTCAGTTTGTTCCTGAGATTAAGAATTCCTCATATCAGTGAGGTCATATGATACATGTCTTTCTCTGATTGACTTATTTCACTAAGCATAACACCCTCCAGTTCCATCCACGTTGTTGCAAATGGCAAGATCTCATTCCTTTAGATGGCTGCATAATATTCCATTGTGTATATATACCACATCTTCTTTAACCATTCATCTGTCGATGGACATCTTGGCTCTTTCCACAGTTTGGCTATTGTGGACATTGCTGCTATAAATATTGGGGTGCACGTACCCCTTCGGGTCCCTACATTTGTATCTTTGGGGTAAATACTCAGTAGTGCAATGCTGGATCGAATGGTAGCTCTAATTTCAACTGTTTGAGGAACCTCCATACTGTTTTCCAGAGTGGCTGCACCAGCTTGCATTCCCACCAACAGTGTAGGAGGGTTCCCCTTTCTCCACATCCCCGCCAACATCTGTCGTTTCCTGACTTGTTCATTTTAGCCATTCTGACTGGTGTGAGGTGGTATCTCATTGAGGTTTTGATTTGGATTTCCCTGATGCCGAGCGATGTGGAGCACTTTTTCATGTGCCTGTTGGCCATTTGGATGTCTTCTTTGGAAAAATGTCTGTTCATGTTTTCTGCCCATTTCTTGATTGGATTATTTGTTCTTTGGGTGTTGAGTTTGATAAGTTCTTTATAGATTTTGGATACAGGCCCTTTATCTGATATGTCATTTGCAAATATTTTCTCCCATTCTGTCGGTTGTCTTTTGGTTTTGTGGACTGTTTCTTTTGCTGTGCAAAAATTTTGATCTTGATGAAATCCCAATAGTTCATTTTTGCCCTGGCTTCCCGTGCCTTTGGTGATGTTTCTAGAAAGAATTTGCTGCAGCTGAGGTCGAAGAGGTTGCTACCTGTGTTCTCCTTTAGGATTTTGATGGACTTCTGTCTCACGTTTAGGTCTTTCAACCATTTGGAGTCTATTTTTGTGTGTGGTGTAAGGAAATGGTCCAGTTTCATTCTTCTGCATGTGGCTGTCCAATTTTCCCAACACCATTTGTTGAAGAGACTGTCTTTTTTCCATTGGACGTTCTTTCCTGCTTTGTCAAAGTTAAGTTGACCATAGAGTTGAGGGTCCATTTCTGGGCTCTCGATTCTGTCCCATTGATCTATGTGTCTGTTTTTGTGCCAGTACCATACTGTCTTGATGATGACAGCTTTGTAATGGAGCTGGAAGTCTGGAACTGTGATGCTGCCAGCTTTGGTTTTCTTTTTCAATATTCCTCTGGCTATTCGGGGTCTCTTCTGGTTCCATACAAATTTTAGGATTATTTGTTCCATTTCTTTGAAAAAAGTGGATGGTATTTTGATGGGGATTGCATTGAATGTGTAGATGGCTCTAGGTAGCATTGACATCTTCACAATGTTGGTTCTCCCAATCTATGAGCATGGAACGTTTTTCCATTTCTTTGTGTCTTCTTCAATTTCTTTCCTGAGTATTTTATAGTTTTCTGAGTACAGATCCTTTGCCTATTTAGTTAAACTTATTCCTAGGTATCTTATGGTTTTGGGTGCAATTGTGAATGGGATCGACTCCTTGATTTGTCTCTCTTCTGTCTTGTTGTTGGTGTATAGGAATGCCACTGATTTCTGTGCATTGATTTTATTGCCTGCTACTTGACTGAAATCCTGTATGAGTTCTAGCAGTTTTGGGGTGGAGTCTTTTGGGTTTTCCACATAAAGTATCATATCATCTGCAAAGAGTGAGAGTTTGACTTCCTCTTTGCCGATTTGGATGCCTTTGATTTCTTTTTGTCGTCTGATTGCTGTGGCCAGGACTTCTAATACTATGTTGAATAGCAGTGGTGAGAGTGGACATCCCTGCCGCGTTCCTGACCTTAGGGGAAAAGCTCTCAGCTTTTCCCCATTGAGAATGATATTCGCTGTGGGTTTTTCGTAGATGGCTTTTATGATATTGAGGTATGTACCCTCTATCCCTATACTCTGAAGCGTTTTGATCAAGAAAGGATGCTGTACTTTGTCAAATGCTTTTTCTGCATCTATTGAGAGGATCCTATGATTTTTGTTCTTTCTTTTGTTAATGTATTGTATAACGTTGATCGATTTGCGGATGTTGAACCAGCCTTGCAGCCCAGGGATAAATCCCACTTGGTCATGGTGAATAATCCTTTTAATGTACTGTTGGATCCTATTCGCTAGTATTTTGGTGAGAATTTTTGCATCCATGTTCATCAAGGATATTGGTCTGTAATTCTCCTTTTTGATGGGGTCTTTGTCTGGTTTTGGGATCAAGGTAATGGTGGTCTCATAAAATGAATTTGGAAGTTTTCCTTCTATTTCTATTTTTTGGAACAGTTTCAGGAGAATAGGTATTAATTCTTCTTGAAATGTCTGATAGAATTCCCCTGGCTAAGCCATCTGGCCCTGGGCTTTTGTTTCTTGGGAGATTTTTGATGACTGCTTCAATTTCTTTAGTGGTTATAGGTCTGTTCAGGTTTTCTATTTCTTCCTGGTTCAGTTTTGGTAGTTGATACATCTCTAGGAATGCACCCATTTCTTCCAGGTTATCTAATTTGCTGGCATAGAGTTGCTCATAATATGTTCTTATAATTGTTTGTATGTCTTTGGTGTTGGTTGTGATCTCTCCTCTTTCATTCATGATTTTGTTGATTTGGGTCCTTTCTCTTTTCTTTTTGATACGTCTGGCCAGGGGTTTGTCAATCTTGTTAATTCTTTCAAAGAACCAGCTCCTAGTTTTGTTGATCTGTTCTACTGTTCTTTTGGTTTCTATTTCATTGATTTCTGCTCTGATGTTTATTATTTCTCTTCTCCTGCTGGGTTTAGGCTTTCTTTGCTGTTCTCTCTCCAGCTCCTTTAGGTGTAGGGTTAGGTTGTGTATTTGAGACCTTTCTTGTTTCTTGAGAAAGTCTTGTATTGCTATATACTTTCCTCTCAGGACTGCCTTTGCTGTATCCCAAAGATTTTGAACAGTTGTGTTTTCATTTTCATTGGTTTCCATGAATTTTTTATTTTTTAAATTCTTCTTTAATTTCCTGGTTGACCCATTCATTCTTTAGTAGGATGCTCTTTAGCGTCCATGTATTTGAGTTCTTTCTGACTTTCCTCTTGTGATTGAGTTCTAGTTTCAAAGCATTGTGGTCTGAAAATATGCAGGGAATGATCCCAATCTTTTGGTACCGGTGGAGACCTGATTTGTGACCTAGGATGTGATCAATTCTGGAGAATATTCCATGGGCACTAGAGAAGAATGTGTATTCCGTTGCCTTGGGATGGAATGTTCTGAATATGTCTGTGAAGTCCATTTGGTCCAGTGTGTCATTTAAAGTCTTTATTTCCTTGTTGATCTTTTGCATAGATGATCTGTCCATTTCAGTCAGGGGGGTGTTAAAGTCCCCCACTATTATTGTATTATTGTAAATGTGTTTCTTTGCTTTTGTTATTAATTGCCTTATATAATTGGCTGCTCCCTTGTTAGGGGCATAGATATTTACAATTGTTAGATCTTCTTGTTGGATAGACCCTTTAAGTAGGATATAGTGTCCTTCCTCATCTCTTATTACAGTCTTTGTTTTAAAATCTAGTTTGTCTGATATAAGGATTGCCACCCCAGCTTTCTTTTGGTGTCCATTAGCATGGTACATGGTTTTCCACCCCCTCACTTTCAATCTGGGGGTGTCTTTGGGTCTAAGATGAGTCTCTTGCAGACGGCATATTGATGGGTCTTGTTTTTTAATCCAATTTGATAGCCTGTGTCTTTTGATTGGGGCATTGAGCCCATTTACATTCAGGGTAACTATTGAAAGGTAGGAATTTAGTGCCATTGTATTGCCTGTAAGGTGACTGTTACTGTATGTTGTCTGTGTTCCTTTCTGATCTTTGCTGCTTTTAGGCTCTCTCTTTGCTTAGAGGACCCCTTTCAATATTTCTTGGAGGGCTGGTTTCGTGTTTGCAAATTCCTTTAGTTTTTGTTTGTTCTGGAAGCTTTTTATCTCTCCTTCTATTTTCAATGACAGCCTAGCTGGATATAGTATTCTTGGCTGCATATTTTTCTCGTTTAGTGCTCTGAAGATATCTTGCCAGTCCTTTCTGGCCTGCCACGTCTCTGTGGATAGGTCTGTTGCCAATCTAATATTTCTATCATTGTAGGTTACATATCTCTTCTCCCGAGCTGCTTTCAGGATTTTCTCTTTGTCTCTGAGACTCGTAAGTTTTACTATTAGATGTCGGGGTGTTGACCTATTATTATTGATTTTGAGAGGGGTTCTCTGTGCCTCCTGGATTTTGATGCCTGTTTCCTTCCTCACATTAGGGAAGTTCTCTGCTATTATTTGCTCCAATATACCTTCTGCCCCCCTTTCTCTTTCTTCTTCTTCTGGGGTCTCAATTATTCTAATGTTGTTTTGTCTTATCGTATCACTTATCTCTCGAATTCTGCCCTCGTGATCCTGTAGTTATTTCTCCCTCTTTTTCTCAGCCTCTTTATTTTCCATCATTTGGTCTTCTATATCACTGATTCTCTCTTCTGCCTCATTTATCCTAGCAGTTAGTGCCCCCATTTTTTATTGCACCTCATCAATAGCCTTTTTGATTTCGACTTGGTTAGATTTTAGTTCTTTTATTTCTCCAGAAAGGGTTTCTCTAATAACTTCCGCACTTTTTTCAAGCCCAGCTCGTATCTTTAAAGTCATGATTCTGAACTCTAGGTCCGACATCGTACTAATGTCCCTATTGAGTAGGTCCCTGGCTGACAGTACTACCTCTTGTTCTTTTTGCTGAGGTGATTTTTTCCGTCTTGTCATTTTGTCCAGAGGAGAATAGATGAATGAGAGAACAAAATGCTAACAGGTTTACAACGTCCCCAGCAAATATACTGTATACAAATCAGAAAAGACCTGAAACCAGGGTAAAAGAAAGGGAAAGAAAGAAAAAAGAAAGAGAAAAAAAAAGTGAAAAAGAAAAGATAAAAACAAAAACAGAACAATACAAAAAAAGCAGAATGTGATCAAATATGATCAGGCTAGTGCATAGATCAGTGCCACACACTGGATTTTGGGCATATTTTGGTCTGTTAGAAGAAAGTGCCTCCTAAAATTTTAAAGGAAGAAAGACATATATGTACAAAATAAGGGTTGATACAATGAAGGGATAGAAGATGACTGTAAAGATGAAAATTATAAAAGATTTTATAAAAGGACTTGATAAGGTAAGAAGTTGTTTGAAAAAAGAAAGATTTAAAAAAAAAAAGAAAAAAGGGAGAGAATGTGATCAGGCAGGAGACTAGAACAGAGCCATACACTAGTGATTTAGGATATATTTTGATATGTTAGAAGAAACTGTATCTCAAAATTTTAAAGAGAGAACAACTTATATATATATACGCCAAAAATAAGGGTAACTACTATGAAGGGATAAAATATAACTCTAAAAATGAAAAATAATTTAATTTTTTTTTAAAAAAAGGAGATTGATAAGATGTTGGTTGAAAAAGGGAAAAAGAAAAAAAAACAGTTAACAAAAATTAACTTTGATGAACTAATGAATCATGGTAAAAAAAAAAAGCCATGAATTCTATGTGCAGTATTCCCCTAGCGCTGGAGTTCTCCCGTTCTCCTTGATCGGTAAACTTGGTCTTGGCTTGCTGGCTGTTCGTGCTGATCTTCTGGGGGAGGGGCCTGTTGCCGTGGTTCCCAAATGTCTTTGCCGGAGGCTGAATTGCCCCGCCCTTGTCGGTCCGGGCTAAGCCAGCTGCTCGGGTTTGCTCTCAGGAGCTTTTGTTCCCTGCAAGCTCTCGGTACAGCTTTGGAGGACCAGGGCTAAAATGGTGGCCTCCCAATCTCCACCCGGAGGAGCTGAGAACTCGGGGCCCCGCTCCTCAGTGCACCCCCAGAGAAAAGCAGTCACTCCCGTGTCCCCGGTCTCCGGCCGCACTCCGTGCTCACCCGGCCTGTGACCGAGCGTTTCTATGTCTGGCACCCGACCCCGTGTGGAGTCTCCAAACCCAGCAGATCCCTGCGGTGCGCTCCCTCGCCGCTCCTCCCCGGGAAGGAAGGGGAGTCTCCCCGGATCTGCCGCTTGTTGGGTCCCTGCTGGAGGAGCAGTGGCCCGACTGGGCCGTGGATCACAGTCTATGGCAACCCCGAGCTAAGAGCCCGCGCCTCGGCTCCGTCTCTGCAGCCGGCTTCCCCGCTCCGATCCCTGGGAGCTCTGCTGCACTCAGGCACCCCCGGTCTTTCTGTGACCCCGAGGGTCCTGAGACCACACTGTCCCGTGAGGGTTCCACCTCCCGCTTAGCCACTGGAGCGACGTCCCTCCGCGGAGCCGACTTCTAAAAGGTCCGATTTTGTGCTCCGCGGCTCTAGCACTTGCCAGAAGCGGCCGACGGAGGCCCCCTGCCCCGCCGTCTATCCTCCCGAACATCGCCTCGGATTCACTTCTCCGCACGTCCTACCTTCCAGTAAGTGGTCGCTTCTCTGTTCAGAGAGTTGTTGCTACTCTCCTCTTCGATCTCCTGTTGAGTTCGTAGGTGTTCAGAGTGGTTTGATCCCTATTCAGCTGAATTCCTGAGACCAGATGAAATCCAGGTCTCCTACTCCTCCGCCATCTTGCTCCGCCCCTCTAATTATCATATATTAAATGCAAACCCTAATGACACTCAAGTGTTTTCAATATTCTTTAAATATATTTTAATTTAAAATTTAAACACAATGTTTATGCAAAGGCAATACATTGTTTTCAGGAACTTCTAGGAGTAAAATTAACCCAGAGATATGGCTTTGCTAAGACATTTTTTTAAAATTATATTATTTTCCTGTTGAGACCCTAGTAACAGTGATCTTTTTTAAATTTTGTCTGTCAGGTATTTTGGATCTCAGTCCCTCTGTTGTATTTGCAGAGACAGAAAAATCCACAGGGCTTCAGAAGGGCTACTTTTCATACTTCTAAGCTCCAGACATCTTAAGTTTTCTAGAGCTGAAGTAATTTTATAATTAACCTCGCCTTTCTTCTACTCATCAAGCTATAGGAGTCACTCCCCAATGAAGATTAATAATCATTTGAGGGAATTTTTAATTATTCTTTTATTCGACTGACACAAAAACTAATCTAGTGATAAGTGTGTTTATTTAACGTAAAAGAGGAAAATTGAAAAATAAGTATCATGTTCTATCAGAAATAAATTAACACACACACAGTGTCTTCTAAGTTAGTGCATCTGTGAGACAGTCTAGTGCATGAGCAAACAGGCATTTAATAAAATAAACAGTTCAGAATTAGCTAACTAATGAAAAAGGAAAATTTAAACCTCAGTTTACAGATAACAATGTTGCTTGGCTTATAATCGAAGCCGAGTAAAAAGGTCAAACTGAAGGACAAGTTATGAACTGCTCAAAATCCGTAATAGATTCTTCTCCATCTGACATTCTATTGCCTTTGTTTATGCAATCATCAGATATTACCTGGACGGTGACAATGGGCCTTTAAGGGGATTCTCACTGCCCTGCTCTTAGCCATTCAGAACTGACACAAACAGCACGTTTGTGCCCATGACCTATCTCAACGGCAGTTCTGATCATCTGCTCAGATCCAACAGAGGTGCACCAAGGCTTTAGCAGAAACTCACTGCTTCTTAAGAGGACCACCAGGTCTTTCAGAATCCACATCAGCCCAGTGCCTAGCCAATTTCTTCCTCCTGCCTGTCCCCTTGCAGGTCCCCCACCCCCACCCCCAAGCATGGATCTGCTCGTAGCTTTCGACACTCCATGCTCCTTCCCCTCTTTATTTCACTCAAACACTCTCCAGCTGGAATTCCCTTCTCTCACCTGCCTTGGCCTGGTGAGATCTCTTCAATCTTGAAACCCAGTCACAGCCTCCAGGAAGCCTTCCCTGACTTTGCCTTCCCATCTGGGTTAAGTGCTCCCTGCAGTGATCCCATGTTTATAGTTCTAGCACTGTGTCCACACCTTATTTTAGTATATATCTCTGACTCCCTGTCCCTTCAGCAGTTGTAATTACTTGTATTTAAACCTTATAATGAATGTCAGGCATCCAGTTATATAACTCAAAAATATTTGACTAAATAAATAGATGAATGAATGCACGATGAATGAATGAGCTGGCTACACATAGATGCTAGAGCTTTTTCACCTGTTCTTGTTTTGGGGTGCCTGGGTGGCTCATTCGGTTAAGCGTCTGCCTTCGGCTCACCTGTTCTTGTTTTTTTCCAAAGGTTTTGAATCTTTTCAGACCTAGTTCAGGTTATCTGTGTTCCCTGAGACCTCCCCAACTATTTAGGTCCACAGACATGGGGCTTCTCTTTTCTAAATTTAGTTCCCATTTTGATTCCAATTTAGCGTCTATCTGCTGGAGCTGATTCAGGCCACAGAAATTGCTCTGAAACGATTGGTAGCTTGAATTAGCTATTGTAGTAGTGTTTGTACCATGGACATTGACAAACCCTACAAAAGAGGGGTGTTTTTTTTTTTGTTTTTGGAGAGCCAGCTGTTACATTTACCAGCACACCACTTTGCATGTGTGTGCGTGCATGTGCATATGTTTGTGTGTGTGTGTGTGTGTGTGTTACTTTTACTTTGTGTGTATTTTCCTACCTTAACAGTATTTTAAGACCTATATGATAAGAAGCCTATATTTTGTTTATATAAATAAAAAAATTATGTGCTTACTTACTTCTAGAATATGCCTTACACCTACTTCCAAAATGTGTTGTCTAGATAAAACATTAACTTCAAGATCTAAATGTAAAATAAAAACAAAAATAATGTGAGAGCAAGAGAAAAATCCATGTCACTAACATTCAGATTCGCATAGTTACTATGACTAAGAATGAAATGTTAACTGTGTGCTTCATTACAGCTAGAAGAAAGAAAATTGGCATTTTTAAAATTTTACTTTATTATCTGCTACTAAATAGTGACTAGAAAGATAATGTACATTGGCACTGAACAAAAGCATAATAAAAATTTATTTTTAACTCACTCTGGCCCTACAGAGTATCATACCTTATTTTCACTTGGTCTTCATAATAACAGAGGTAATTCTGATTACCATCTTGTAATGAAAAAGACATTGAAGCTTAGAGAGGTTATGTGCCTTGTCTCAAGTTCATTCAGTGCTAGTCAGTGTGTACATGACCGCGAACGGTCATCACAACTCTGATCCGTTGTTCCTAAGTCATTATGTTATTCTGCCCACCTTGGCTACCAGGGTAACATCTATCCTGAAAATTTTATACAACAGACAAAAATGTCTTCTCTGTGGTGATTATTTACAAAAATCGTCTTCAATAAGTAGAGGTCATGAATTTCAGAGGTAACTCAGGGAAGATGGTTTCGGTAGGGCTCAAGAATACAGACCCTGAACACAGCTGTCCCAGGATCTAACCAAACAGGACGGGGCTTCGGAGCCTGGAGGCATCACGTATGGATTACTTTTAACACTAACTTCCTCAAATGCTGCTTACCCATTTACCCAGCCCAAGAGTTGGGTTTTCTGTACCAAAATGAGAGACAGTTCAAGTTAAAGCCTTGATGGCATAGGTTTGAGTTAAAAACAAAGTCCACGTACAGGCCAAATCTACTCGTGATAAGAAGGTTCCAGTGTCAATGTATAATTTGAACCTTTATTAAGGTTCATTTGGGTTAGATTGTTTTGGAATCACTCACTGCTTTCCTGTATAACAAAACTGCAGAATGACCCAAGCTTACAAGCAAAGAATTGTGTGCTGACTCCTCTGAGCTCTTGCCCAAATGATTAACAGATACCACGTGCAGTTAAGTTCCACACAAAAACTAAGTTTCTCCTATTTATTCAGACCCATGTAAGGTGTTGAGTAAACAAGATTCAGTCCCTGTTCTTTAGGACCCAAGTCTCATCAGAGAGGGGGAAGCACAAGAACATAAGCTGTAGTGTGGAAAGGGCTCTCACAGGTGCATCTTCAGGATGCTAGGGCAGCACAGGGTGAGGGGGTGTTAACGGGGTGGGGGTGGAGGAAGGGCAGGAGGGGTATGGAGATAATGGAAAGCTTTAGATCTCACTGAAGATGGATCCAAATACTCACTTCTACTTGTTTGTCGTTTCTCTGGATGTAAATATTCTTCGATGATTGATTATACTATGAACTGGATGAAACAGTTTGTTCAACAATAAGCCTAATTCTTATAACATAATAAAAGATACAAAGCAATGTGTGCCTTAAAAAGGTGCAAGTAAGAGGTGCCTGGGTGGCTCAGTCAGTTAAGCATCAACTCTTGATATTGGCTCAGGTCATGATCTCAGGGTCTTGAGATCCAGCTCAGTGTCAGGCTCTGCACTCAGCAGGGAGTCTGCTTGTCCCTCTCCCTCTGTTATGCTCTCTCTCTCTCTCTCTCTCTCAAATCAATCAGTCAGTCAATCAATCAATCCTTTAAAAAAATGTACAAGTAGGAATGTGTGGTCTTTCTGTGTAGACTACATGAGCCTGGAGGATGCAGGAGGACGCTTCCAGGAGGAGACCACCCTTGAGCTGGGTCTAAAGAATATCGTATTATAGGGCATGTGGGAAACCCAAGTGCCAGGGTAATGTTGTGACCTAAAATAAGCTGGAAAAATGAATAACCAGAATTATAAACACAACATTAAGATAAAGGCATGGAAGCAAAGCCTGGGAATGGAGGTGATAAGCGCAGTGCTTACAAAATCTTCCTCACCAAGGACATCTGTTGGCTAATCAGAGACTTTTTTTTTTTTTTTTAGGATTTTATTTATTTATTTGACAGAGAGCGACACAGCGAAAGAGGGAACACAAGCAGGGGGAGTGGGAGAGGGAGAAGCAGACTCCCCACCAAGCAGGGAGCCTGATGGGGGGCTCGGTCCCAGGACCCTGGGATCATGACCTCAGCCAAAGGCAAGACGCTTAACCGACTGAGCCACCCAGGAACCCCTGCTAATCAGAGTCTTAAAGTTTTTAAGTCATGTACAATTTGTGGTTCATGTTCTCTGCTACCAACTCCAAATCTGTTCCAAGTTTTCGGTGATGGACATTATTCCTCTCTTAAAGCTTCACATATAGCATCTTGCTATTATGTGCAATGGGTTATTTCCTCGGAACATCCTGAGCTCAAGGATGATACCTGTCCCCAGAGTGTCCCCAGAGCCACACACAGTCCCTGGTACGTCGTGGGCACTTGGTGGGTTTTGTCGTTGGGCTGTAGAATGGTTCTTGTTAGGTTCATTAACATTCATAAAATCACCAGCAGATGCCCATCACCACACCCTGGTACCCTTAATGAACCACTAGGGATGGGAGAGTGTGGCCCAGAGCCACATATGAAGGTTGCTTGAGGAACCTAAGTAACTGCATGAGCGAAACAGCCCCTCATACTGAGTGATGATTGGACCACCCAGCCAGTGGATACACAGTATGATGCAATCCAGGGAGAACCGGTGGGGGTGCCGAGAGGCTGTCTTGTCTTCCCAGCAGGTGTGGAGAGACTTGCCTGCCAAGTTCGACAGCTCACATGGTAGAGCCTGGTGTTCTGCCCCCAGAGGTTGTAGGAGAAAGGACACTGCTATGTGTTCAGAGTATCAAGCATAAATCACCTACTGATTCCGGACCCATGAGGCTCCCCCTGCCTGAGACCCCCTCCCACGTCACTTACACCTGGATGCCACTAAGCCCAGCCCCGCTTCTCACGGGCTTTTCCTGCCCTCCTCACTCCTGGAACTTGCCAGGGCGCGTTGGCACCGGGCCTGCCTTTAGGCATCCTGAGTGGGGCCGTTGAGGACCTAAATTAGCTGGGATGGGTCCATTTGACAATCAGCAGGCCAAACTGGCACCTGCAGTCTGAGTCACTGCCTTTTAACTGTTTATTAAGTGGTGACAGTGACAGCTAAATCGTGAAGAGGAAGGGCCCTTTCTCTGTGTGTTCCGGTAACGTAATGCTCCATGAAAAGGCAAGAGCATTATTACCATGGGTGGTGCTGACAGAGGAGAGGGCCACATTATTGTAGACCACAGGACGAGCACGCAACCAGCTCTATCTCCTTTTGTCTCCAGGGGAAGGTGGCTCGTCGCAAGCTATTCCAGTGTGTAGCACTGTCCTCCGCAGCCCTGGCTTTGGGCAGCTTGGACAAGTGTGCGTTTGCAGGAGCTCTGGAGGCTGTTTTGGCAAAATGAAAACCTCCTCATAGTTATTATAACATTATTGTTATTACTTGAAGAGGCCCAGGAAGTCGTTCCCACGAGCTCACGAGCGCGTGGCCTTGTCTGAGGCTCCCTGATTAGCTGAGGTGGAGACGGCCCCGGCCTATATTTTCCATCCGCTCCTGGGTGGGACTAAGTAAGCTGGCCAGGAAATGAGCCAATATGGGATGGCCTCTCTAGGGGGCGACCTCATCCTGGACATTGGGAGGGCAGGGCCAGAGATGGATGTGGCTTTCTTCAGTTTTGCCTTTAATAAGACCTGTCTGCCCTCCCAGGAACCAATTTCTGAGTGTCGGGAAAATACATGTGTGTGCACACGTGAGCATGCCCACACACACACACACACTTTTGTAACAGCACACATATTGCCTGCTGCAACCAATGGCAAGTTCTTAGTGCAAGCGGGACTCATGAAACAAAAGACCTGAGGCAGGTGCACAGGGGCTTAGACCCGAAGACCCGGGTTCAAAAGGCCCAAACCCTCTACTTCATGCTGTGCAATTTTATCTTGGATGAATCTCTTGGTTCCTCCCTGCACAAGGTTTTTATATGTTCAGAATGAGACTAAGAATCCCTACCTTGGAGGGTGGTTTTAAAGATCAATGAGTTCATTCAGGATTTCTCCACCTCAGCACTATTGACATGTTGAGCTAAGTAAGTCTTTGTTGTGGAGGCTGGCCTGTGCATTGGAGGGTGTCTAGCAGGATGGGAGATAAAGCGACAGCGATGAAGAAGTAACAATATTTACAAATCATCTAAGTGGGCATACTGTAGGTTAAGAAACCTGCCCAGTTTCAAGGTTATGGGATAGGAAATCGGATTAATTTAGCATGATAACATTTCGGCTCTATGCTACCGTGAAAATGCTGTATTAAATTAAACAAATTCTGTTTCTTTCTTCCTAGTAAAGGGGAGGGAAAAAAGAAAATGAGTAACACATTAAATTGCCAGGATATTAATTATACAGGGCTACATATTAAATGTTATGCATCTAAGGAGCTCATTTTCTTCACAATGTTATTATTACTTGTTACTTGTATAACACCACTGATGTAAACAGACTGTTTCATAAATACTCCCATAAAGTTTATTGCTCTTATATGAGCGTGCCATATAATTATGCATTTACCTTCTAATAAGAGATGTGAGAAGCACAACTCACTCACGGCAAAACTCCACTGCATTCGCATCCATCTGACTTTCTAAAAATCTCTGGGTAGCAACTACAGTCGTGTTGTGCTAGAAACAGAATTGGTATCATCTGAGTAAACAAGAGTCTCAAGAAAAATCTATTTTTGTTATTTTTTTTCTACTTTAAGGAAACAGGCCACTCTTTCTCAGAAAGAGTTTCACACCGTGGGGTATTTTTTCGAGGAGGGTATTTTTGGTTTTTTGTTTGCTCCTCCACCGGGCTGATCTATCCCTGTCAAGTCTGCAAGGCGAGTTGCACGTGGGTGGAAAGATAAACCACACTGAATGTTCTTGTTGAGAGTTAGGTCACCTTAAATACCGCATGGCAAGTTTCTTCAGAAGGGAGAAAATGCACCAAAAAGAAAACACACACACAGAAATGACTGACATGCCAATATGGATTCTATTCTAGAAGGCAGCTTAGCTTCTTCAGCTCAGATCACTCATGTGAGCAAAAGCCCTTCCTGCCCTTTCTCAGCTATGGGCAGGGAAGACGGCAGGCAGAATACAGTTCCCTCTGATATCCAGTGGCCAGGCTTTCTCTGATGAAATAGCCATTGATGTACCCTGTGTGACTAGCCTTAGAGTATCTCTAGCTCAGATACACATTTGCAGATAATCCCTTGGGGATTGCAATATAGTCACTATATTGGTCAAAAATATTAGCAGCTTTGTGGCTCTTTTCCTTTATAATCCCCACCTGGTTTCTAGCATTAAACACCTAAGAGCTTGGAAATGTTTCTTTTGTGCATAACAGTCAGGACTCTACAAGAGCAGGCAACAAAAATCTTCCATTTCCACTAGTAGGATTGTAGTTCTCGACTTTGACAATAAGGGCAGCCCCACAACTTATTTCTTTATTAAGAAAATGGGTTCAAAGTGAAAACTATGTATCCCTGGGCTTGCCAGGTCTGAGGATGTTGTGTAGCAGGTGAACTTGTCAGTTGGATAAGATGTTAAGTCCTGAAAACCTCCCAGCTGAGTTCCTTGAAAATTCCAAAGAGTGGGTAGGAGCCCATGGTAATGGGTAATATTGATCTTTGAAAAAAAAAATAATAAATGGTGATATGAAATAAAAAACAAAAAAATCTTTTAAAAATCTCCGTCACAGAGGTGCCTGAATGACTCAGTCAGTTGAGCATCCAACTCTTGGTTTCGGCTCGTGTCGTGATCTCGGGGTCATGGGATGTAGCTCCCCATTGGGCTTTGCACTCAGCAGGGAGTCCGCTTGGGGCTCTCTCTTCCTCCCCCTCGGCCCCTCACCCGCTCAAATAAATAGATAAATCTTTTAAAAAAATCTCCAACACAAAAGTTTTTTTTTAAGTGTCTATCTTTTTTATAATCTCAGATGTCTCTGCAGATATTTTAGTCTGGAGAAAAACTTTAGGTAATCTTTATCGATATAATAGAATTCATCTAAAATATGTTTTAAACTATCAATGATTTCACCTAATTCTCCATTTGGAAATAGATTTATATTATATCTTGTTCAATCCAGTTTATCTGTAAGATACGAGGTATTCCCTCTGGAAAGGGTCAGAAATCCTCAGCCAAGTGAAGGAGGAAGTCAGGATATGGGAAGGGTCATGACACTTAGATAAGAAAGCAAGTGTTTCCTTCCTTCCCACCCCTCAGGCAGTGAATCACCAATGCTGGAGAAGTCCTAGAGTCCTGTGAGTAACAGTTCACTCAGGGAATTCATTCGTTCTGTTCACTCAGAGTTGTAACTTCAGGGTGGATTTTTTTTTTTTTAATATTTTATTTATTTGAGAGGACACAGGAGCAGGGGGTGGGGGAGGGGCAGAAGGAGGACGGGGGCGGGGGGAGCAGACTCCTCACTGAGCAGGGAGCCTGATGCAGGGCTGGATCTCAGGACCCTGAGATCATGACCTGAGCCAAAGGCAGACAGTTTACCGTTTAACCGACTGAGCCACCCAGACATCCCACGGTGGATTTTTTTAATAGTTTTAAATAAATACTTCAGGGATTTGCCAAAACCCTGATCACCTCAGCTAGAAGTTGAGCTAATTTAACACTTGATATTGCGAGAAGTTTATTTCTAAGAAAAAGAAAATGTAAAATAAGAAAGTTTACCTAAGTAGTATGAGACAATAACTTAGATCGGAAATTGAAACTCATTACAGTAAAGTGATTTAAATAGAAAGGAAAGCAAGTGCATAGCTGGTAACTGTATGTCTCATGTTAAGAAAGTAACAGATCTAATTCCTTTCACATGGGAACCACCAGATGCGTCTTTGATTTATACTATTCTTTTACCCCCGAAAACTCCATGTGTGAGCACTCTGTCCTCATGTTTTGGGGGCTCCGCACACAACGCACTCAATGTGAAGTACTGACACTGCAGCATCCAAGATCAAGACTTCCCTTAGAAAAATTTTACGTAGGAAATAAACAGGGCTTTTATGAAATCACAAAACAATAGAAGCCAGATTCTCAAACTACCTTCCCTAGTCTCAGCAATTTGAAGTGATGTATGGGTGCTAATTGTTACCTCTTGAATCAAATTTTGGAGTCTCCAGTGCAAATCTCCTGGCCTCTCGAAAGCATTTGTCAGCACACAAAGGGTGAGGAGTGCTAAGGGAACTGAGCAGGGCATCAGATCTAGACTTAGGGGCTGCTGCTGTAGGCTTCTTAGAGAAAATGATTTTAATCATTAGTGGGACTTAGTTTGGTGAAAGTGAGTTGGGAGGGCAGAGCTCCAGGCAGACCATATAGCAGGTGGGAAGGTCTGGAGGCAAAGAGCCTGGAACATTCTAGGAGTTTAAAGAATCCCAGTAGGTCCATTTCAGGGTATGATGTAGTAATGGGGATGGGAGGAAAGTAGGAAGTGCTTAATTGTGGGTGGATCCAGAGAGTTGAGTAGGAGCCAATCTTAATGTGTAAGGGCCCTAATGTATTTGTAAGCATAGCATTTTATCCTTGGGGGGTTCTTCTAGATTAAGGGAGGAATCCAGGGAAAGGAAAGTCGAGCCCTGTCCCATGAAGGGGCAGGTGGTCTGCCCGGACGCCATTCGTGCTCGGGAGACAAATGGTCTTAAGGAAGAGATTCTAATCAATAAACTTAACCAATGAAAGGACTTAACATTAAAAAGAATAAAAATGCTTGATACTTGATTTTTTCTGATTTAAATCTATAGATTAATGTTTAATTGATAACATTAATACATCATTATACTCTTTTTAAGCTTATACATATTTGCCATTTAAAAAATCTAAACATGTGTTTAAAATTTTTGGGAATAGTGAAGAGAAAAAAAAATCATTCTTGCTTCTACTAGTCTAATTCCACGAGTGCTTAGCAAGTCTTCAGTGGATTTTCTTCTTTTTTCCCTTATGAGTGGGCATTTCACCACATATTACGTACCTAGTTTTAACCTTAATTTTCCCATAACATTACATCATAGATATTTTTCTTATTAGTAGAATTCTATAACCATCATTTTAAATAAAAAGATAATATTTCATCTACAAATGCACCATAATTTATCTATCCTCCTATTCCTTAGATTATGATCACCATTCTGTTATTATAAATAATCTATTTATGTAAATTTTTCCTGTATTTTGGATTATTCATGTGGGATTGATTCCTAGACCTGGAATTTCTGCTCAGTGTGTATCAAGACACTTCTGTCTCTTTGTTCATATTACAAAATATTTTCCAAATGGATTATACCAATTTACACTCAGACCAGATGCTCCAGAAGACAATCATTCTGGAGGACTTGTGGGGACTTAACATCCCCGCTCATGCTCCATATCGTACCATCATTCCCGGCTGAGGAGGGAAGCTTGATCCATGCCGATGCTTATGTGTCCCCAGCAGAGGGACACATACATGAGAATAGTGTGCTTCTGGGCACATTTTGTCCTTTAAGTTATCAGGCATCAGTTCTTCACGGCATCTCCACGCATCTCAGACCCTGTCTCCAAAAACATTTACGTAGCAGCCATGGAAGTGAGTGTCTCTCTCCAGGGCAAAAGGCACACTTGTTTTCTGAGCAGGATAATAAAGCTAATATGTCCCTCAGGGGCAAAGTTGGGCAGGTTTGCAAGAAGCCGCTTTCCACGACTGAGATTTCCTGCACTCAGTGTTTCTTAGCTGTGACACAGACCCAGGTGTGCACAGCGTGCCCCGGGGCCGACCTCCGCGTGACCCCACAAGCCTTGCGGGACAAGTGGAATAGACGCAGGCGTGGGGCTCGTGCTGCCTGTTGTGTGTGGATAATAAGCTAAATCCACGTGGGATCGTACTTTCCTGACCAGCTGAATCTCCAAAAGGGTGGCGAGTCAGGCGGTCAGCTGCAGAGGTCCCTGATGCTTAGGGACTGCTGGACCAGTGGCAAGTCATGTAAGGAGAGACCACCAATGCCTGTACAAAAGAGGCTCCAGGAAAACGGCAGGAAACATGACCTGGCTTCTGATGAGAATTGTGAATTTTAACAACATCCCGAGGGCCTATGTAGCAGCCATTCTGCTGTATTTGCTTACAGCAGAGTATAAGGCTAAAGTGCTGAGGCTCTGGAATCAAACATACTGAGATTTGACTGTCTGTTTCACTCCTTACTCCCCGAATAACCTTGAACATGCTCCTCTCCTCTGCAAGCCTCAGTTCCTCATGTATGAAACGAGAGTAATAAGAAAATTTGTTTAGTGAGGTGATGTATTAAGGTACATGGCATGTAGAGCAGCTCATAATATATACTGGATGTAAACTATTAATTTTTTTGGTACTTGATTATAAGACTTGAACAGATTCTCAGCCCTCCAAGGCTATGAGTATTGATTATAACCAGATAATTTGGTATACAGAGACATCTTAGTTGGCAATCAACTTAGTTCTATAAATTTACTAAAGAAATGAGTGGAAAGTAGACCATGACCGGCCTTCTGCTGAATTGGACAGGGGCTATCAGCAGGCGGGACTAGGGTACAGGATCCTCAATATCAACTCAGTCACCTGCCTGTTGGAATTTATAATTTCCCTATGGTCATCAAGTCAGAGCTAAGTGCTGTGTAGGTAGAAGGCGAGGAAAAGAAAGACAGATTAAGTCAAGGAAAACCTAGAGAAGCCAAGGATTGCCACAGAACCACTCTTAAAACCAAGAGGATGGGATTACCCTGGAAGGGATATTTCTAATGGAAAATAAAGACTGCACATTCTGTGTGTTAAGAGTTAGATATTAAATAGCTTGCTCAGAAGGGAGATTCTGGGGTTCTCATTCTGAGACAATTTACTCTGACAAATAAAACTAAATTTAGATCTTGCCTACTAAAATCGCATAAGAGGGCCTGAAAAGCAGCAATAGGGCAAAACATATAGGCGCAAGCGTGAACATCCCACAAAGAGAAGATATGCTAGCTCAGAAAGTAAAATGCTATCAATTCATAAATGTTGAGTAAAATCGTAGAACGCATCTCAAAAGTATCTGCACCCACAATGATATTGTTGTACAAGTTACGTGAGCTAATGATTAGGAAAGCCTTATGCAAGCTCTAAGGCCCTGTAGAAATGTAAACTCATATTAATTAATAATGTAAAGTAATATAATTAACATTTTAAATAATATTGCATGGACATTTGATTAGTTAGAATAGAATATGCTATAGTAACAGCCCCTTTGTCTTAAGAGGTTAACTAAAGGTTTGCACTTCTCAGTCATGAATATTTGCTGGAAGTTGGCAGTTCCCTAGGGCAGTTTTCCTCCACAAAGTAATTCAACAATTTTTTAAGTATTTTATTTATTTATTTGACAGAACGAGAGCAGGAACACAAGCAGGAGCAGAGGGAGAGGGAGAAGCAGGCCTCCTGCTGAGCAGGAAGCCTGATGCGGGACTCGATCCCAGGGCCCTGGGATCATGACTTGAGCCAAAGGCAGATGCTTAACGAATGAGCCACCCAGGTTCCCCAGTAATTCAACAATTCTTGTTGCTTTTATCTAGTGCTTCCGCCACCTCAACCTGATGCCTCCTTGCTCACCATGTTGGGGAAGAGTGCTTGAAGTCTGCATCCGGTGGTTTGTATTTTGGCCCAGAATTAGTGTTCATTCTAATATCCACAGCCCAGAGGCAAGAACTAACTCATCAAAGAGACAGGAATACGGGAAACAAACATGGTGCTTGGGAAGCTCCACTCTCTCTGCCACAGTGCAAAGTAAAATCGGTTCTGTTTCGTGGACAATTTTTTTTTTAAAGATTTTATTTATTTATTTGACAGAGACAGACACAGTGAAAGAGGGAACACAAGCAGGGGGAGTGGGAGAGGGAGAAGCAGGCTTCGCCGCGGAGCAGGGAGCCCGATGTGGGGCTCAATCCCAGGACCCTGGGATCATGACCTGAGCCGAAGGCAGACGCTTAACGACTGAGCCACCCAGGCGCCCCACCGTGGGCAATTTCTAAGAAGACCTCTAACTGTGTAATACATTTAGAAAGAGCTTCATGCAAAAGTTGCGTAGAATCTTGACCAAAAAAATGGTGCTTCGTATGATAAAAGGCTCAATTACCCACAAAACTCAAATATTGAAAACATGTCATTATATAGAATGAATAAGCAAGATTTCATTGTTTTGAAAGTTGGATAAGACCATACAGACTGGTTAAATAAAACAGAACATTCTTCCATTAGAACACTGTGCAGCCAATACAAATAATGATCTGTATGGGCTAATGTGGTAAGAAGAATTGGCAGGAAAATATGTATATGGTATGATTCCATTTATACACACACACACTCAGACTACATTTACTAGGATCCCTTGCACTTAGGTGTGCCCATGGAGCTAAGCTGAAAGTTTGGTGAGAGGACATGCCACACTACCGACTCTCCAGTCTGCTTTCAGCCCCTCTCCTCAACAATGATTGTGCAATTAATCCCTTGTCCAGAAGAACTTTCATTCCAGGGAGAAGACACAAGAGGAATCCTGTAACATGTGTATCCCCATGCTGGTTCTCTTTCTAATATCTAGATTCCGACAGCGTGTTTTCTCAATCCCGATCCTACCTGAACATTATTCCCTTTACTTTCAGATTATTCCTTCTCTTTCCCTCACCTATTGTTTTGTGTCAAGGTGGGTAGATGATAGAGCTTAGAGAGTCAAAGACTCCTTGCTCTAGGAATAGACCTACCACGTATTAAAAGCCAACTTTTGAAACAATGAGCCACGTATGTTCCTTACATTATCCCTGCTCCTCAGGTCCTAGTACTGGTGTATGAAATGTGTACCTCTGCCTATTTCCCAGCTCCTCCCTCATGCCTATCAGGGCATCTGGCACATAGCAGAATCTCACAAATAATGTGTAATAAAAGAATAAGTGAATAAAGGTTGTTGTTGGAAAATACCACTAATTATGAAACCCTTTCTGCTGCCATGAAGTAGAGAGGATTTCCTCTAAAACCAACATAGTTACCTTAGTGCTCAGCAACACTGACGTAGAAATGGGACAATGTGCGGTTCACAGGAAGTGGCTATTTCAGAGTATGGTTCATTTCTCTGGGGTTGTTGACTGACCCACTCAGGGATGTGAAAAGCGATATAAATGCTATAACCAAGGGTTCGTGGCCATCTGGTTGGCCTCCTGGGACTAAAGCAACACCTAAATTATCAAACTTCTTCCTCCTGCTGCCGGAGAATTCAATAAATTGATTTGACATTTGATTCTTGACAATCCGTGACTTTGGAATGGGGAGGAAGTGAGCAAACAGTGAGGTTAGGCGAAGCACAATTACCTATATTTAGCTTTAGGGTAGGCTTTTTGACATTCTTTACTTTGAATATGCTTGTGTCTGTGATTAGAGAAAGTCACCCTAAACCACATTCTGAAACCATTTGATGAAAAAGTGACTCAGAAATGATTGTGTCTTTGCCAGTCTCTCCTTTCCTTATCGTTGCACGTTTACGCTACACGGAATGACTTCACCTCTTCGAAAGCTAGGTCCCTGCCATGGTCACCACCCTCATCATTATCTCTTCATTCCCTGAGCAACTACTGTGTGCTGGGGCCAAAGCACATACCCATATTGCTTGACTGCTACACAACAATCTTGAGCTATGTGCTAATACTCCCATATTTTAGAAGAGGAAGCCAAGGCTTAAAGAACTAAGTTAATTTTCAAAAGTCATATATTCAGTAAGTGACAAAACTAGATTAAAACCCAAGTTTGCACAACTCTAGATCCTCTGGCTTACCCATTACTCTGTGGATCAAACCATAGCTTCACTTCATTTAATTTTGCACTTCCACCACTTAACTGAGAGGATGAAAGAAAGGATTAAATTATAAAAACAACTTTTCTCTGAAAATAAATATCCCTCAACTTCTGTTTGTTAAAAACAACCAGAAGAGAAAACACATATGAAAATTGCCATGATGTCAACGGAAGTGACAAGGAGCCAAGGGCAAGACATGCAGCCAAGAGTGCAAAAGTCTGCTCACTTGCTCAGGAGAGTATCCAGAAGTCTGATCTGGTCTGTTCACAGATCCCACCAGATGACTTAGCAGCTTCAGTTTTTGATCTGCTTCTAGTCTATGGAGGTTGAGTGAGTCAGTGGCTGGCTCCCCCCAGATGCTCAAGTATAGGTAATATACTTTGGAGCAATCTTTTTTTTTTAATAATTTTTATTGTTATGTTAATCACCATACATTACATCATTAGTTCTTGATGTAGTGATCCATGATTCATTGTTTGTGTATAACACCCAGTGCTCCACGCAGAACGTGCCCTCTTTAATACCCATCACCAGGCTAACCCATCCCCCCACCCCTCTCCCCTCTAGAACCCTCAGTTTGTTTTTCTGGAGCAATCTTTTTCATGCCTTGAACATTGCATGTCATGTGGGATGTGTCCTGATAATTCCTTCTGGGTAGTTCTGACTCTGCTCCTTTGCCTTTTGTTGGTGGCCCTTTACTGGTATAAATGTGAATATAGTCGTTGTAATGATTGCTGGATTGCGGGGGCAAGTAATAACAGGAATCCAAGACTCTACCTTATCCTAAAGAGCCCTGTGTAGCCCTGAGATGCTCTCAGAATTTAAGATAGGTGTCTAGAAGCTGAAGGAGTGGCAAGTGGAAGGCATTTCCCTTCCTTCCAACGTCTCAGAGCAATGCTCAGAACACACCACGAATTCTCTTAGTTCTAGCAACTACTTTCCTAGGTTTGTTCGAAGACCTAATTCAAGCAAGGCCAGGCTTTCATAAGTGGCAGTGGTTGGGGCTGAAACCGAAAGCTATGGTTCAGATGATGCAGGTCTATTGAAAGTTTTATGCATGTATGTTCTGTAATGAAGCAATCATAAAATTGAAATCTTGAAATGACTGGTGTTCAGTGCCTTTCCATTTTCCAAGTAACTATTTGACTGCTCTGGTGTTTAGCAGCCTACTTCTGCTCTTTTTTTTTTAACCTTTCATGAAGATGAAAAAGAGAAACATTTATAAATTGTACTAAAGGTAGGATGTGCTCAAAAGATGCAAAGGTACTTAAAAGGTACTGGAAAAAACACTGTGTTTCTTCTTACTGGGGTCTTACAAAACTTTGGATATGTGAGTACAATATTAAAACAACATTGGAGAATTTTTTTCTTAATTTCAGAACCCTCCATGATCTAAGAAATGCTTTTTAATTATATTTTGGCTTTCGTAAGAGTTGGACCATCACCAGACATTATCTCTTTCAATCTGATACTTTAGAGGTTGGTGGTGAGCCAACTCAGCCCACCCTTGTTTTTCTAAATAAACTTTTATTGGAACATAACCACGCCCTCTGCTTTATGTCTCATCTGTGGAAGTTATTCGTGCTACAAAGGGAGAGTTGAGTGGTTGCAACACAGGCATCAATAAAATATTTACTCTATCCTTTACAGAAAAAGTTTGATGACCCCACTTTCAATAAAACAGACATTATAGTAACTGGAGTTAGACTTGTGTATATTTCTGAAATAGAACTAAATACAAACCTTAAAATTCTGAACCGCCATAATTTTCAAATACCATCCATTTGTAGCTGCTAAAAATAGTGCCTTATCACTTTCTCTGCTTCTTAACAAAATGCACTAAAGAAGAAACTGTCATAATGGAAGACCTGTATGTGGACGAAAAGTATAGGACAGAATCTTCTGTGGACCTCAGAAAGGTTTTGAAAAGCAAACACTACTACATTTACTGTCCCTTTGCTATTGGCAAAATGAGAAGCACAAACCCCGTCACAGCTTCCTGGCCAGCGAGATCAAAGAAGAACGTGTGAGAGCCGGCCAGGGTAAGGAAGCATAAACACAGGGCTTACCAGCCATGGCTTCACATCAAAAATACCTGGAGAGACGAAGCAGCCACCAATGCCAAGTCCCACCACAGACCAACTGACTCAGAGGGTCTGGCTCTGCGGCCAGGGTAGCAGAACTGTTTAAAATTCACCAGATGATTCTACAGAGCCCATGGAGTCCAGAACCCCTGGGCTCCTGTCATGGAGGCAGCTGCTCGTCGCGAGGAAGCCTCCTAACTTCTTTGGCCTCTTCCTTTGAGTCTGTAAATTGAGGGGATTGAAATGAATTTCCCGGAGGTCATTCCCATCTGTGATTTTAAATTCAGTTCAATTGAATTAAATTCGTTTCCCCAGAAGAGGAAGCCTGAGCATTGTGACACCCTCTGTTACCAAGAAATAGGCAGCATGGGAAGAGCAGAACAGGAATGGATTCATCACCCTGGGGACTTGGGAAAGAAGACTGCGTGACGTCCATATTGCCACTCTGTGGCTCAACACTTGGGATTGGAGAGAAGCAAGACGGGCACGAGATAAGCACTGTTCTTACTGGCCTCTCCAAGCCTGCCAGTTCTGGCTCACTTCTATTTATAGGCAGTAACTGAACATGTGCTCTGAGCCTCACAGTGGGCAGAGAAGACAGCGGAACACTGCATGCGAGCATCGTTAATTTGGAGTCAAACTAAGATGGGCCGGATTCTGGTTCTACCACTTCTTAGCTGTGAGACACGGTGTCTTCATGTTCTCCGGGCATCAGTTTCCTCATCTGCAACATAGGGGTGATAATCGTCTCTATCCTAGGCTCATGGTGAACACTAAGTAGAAGAATGCCTAAGAAAGGCGTAGCACGGTTCTGGTCACAATGTAGGCTAAAACAGTGGCATACTATTATAATCATGGTCATTAGCTCTCCTGCTATTATCGTGGTGATACTTTAGCAATGACCAAATAAATCAAAGTTCCCAGCTATGGACGGCGATTCTACATCCGGTTGTTACAAAAGACACTTTAAAAACCTGATTGTATTATTTTATGTGCTTTATAACAGCAAGATGGGAAGGTATCGTTTTATATACAACATTTCAGGCACTCATAGTAATCGCAGAGGATAACATACATGTCAGTGTGCAAACTTCCTCCCATTCTGTCCCCTACTGCAGAATTCACAGCTGCCCACGTGCACGACATACTGTTACTAGACAGGTGGGTATCCATTAGCAATACGTGGTATTGTTTGGAATGGTTTAAAACTTCAGGGGCACCTGGGTGGCTCAGTCGGTGAAGCGTCTGCCTTCAGCTCAGGTCATGATCCCAGGGTCCTGGGATCGTGCCCTGCATTGGGCTCCCTGCTCCCTCTCCCACTCCCCTGCTTGTGCTCTCTCTCTGTCTGTCAAATAAATAAATCTTTAAAAAAATAAACTTCATATAAATGGTATCATATTATATGTATGATAATGAAATCTGCTGTTTTTGCTCAACATTAAGTTTTTGAGATTTATTCATATTAATGCATGCAACTCGATTCCATCCATTCTAACTGCTATATTCTATACTATTTTATGATTTTGCTAAAATTATTTGTCCTTTCTTGTGTTGATGGATATTTGGGTTGTTTCCATTATTCCATAGAAAAAAAAGAAATGGTTCAGTGTCCATTTGTGAACATACTTCCTTTGTGTACAGTGTGAGAATTTCTAAGGAATAACTAAGGCATAGCACGGGCATATCTCCAACTTCTCTGTCTCCTCTCCTGGTTCTTCCTCATCTCCTAGATTTCTAAATGTTCATGTGCCCAGAGCTCAGTCCTCACACCTCTGCTCTTTTCTATCTGCCCTAATTATTAGGGGATCTTATCTGATATTAGTCTTTAAATATCACCCAAGATTACTATCTCCAGTCTGGTCATAAGCCCCAAAGCCTACCTTCTGTATATCCACTTGTTCACTTACTACCTCTTCTTAGATGTCTATAAGGAATTTATGATAGGGGCACCTGGGTGGCTCAGTCGTTAAGCGTCTGCCTTCGGCTCAGGTCATGATCCCACGGTCCTGGGATCGAGCCCCACGTCGGGCTCCCTGCTCCGCGGGAAGCCTGCTTCTCCCTCTCCCACTCCCCCTGCTTGTGTTCCCTCTCTCGCTGTGTCTCTCTCTGTCAAATAAGTAAATAAAATCTTTAAAAAATAAAGGAATATATGATGGATATTGTGAGTGCTCGCCAATGATATCTCTCTTCCAGGCACACATGCTGTATTTCTCGAAACGCTTTTCTAAAAGAATCTTTGAGTATAGTTGACACACAATGTTACATCAGTTTCAGGTGTACACTATAGTATTTTGACAGGTTTGTACATTATGCTATGCTCACCACAAGTGTAGCTACCTCGTAACACTTTCATTGAGGTGGGAGAATGTGACTACTCATTGAGAAAATAAGAAATACGTTACATGCGCTAGGTTTTCCTGGGAAGCTGCGTCACAGAGATTTGGTGCAGGAGGTTATTGGGACCAGACCTTCAGGTCACCTGTAAGGGGAAAGAGGGGAGGAGAATTGAGAAAAGTTCACTGCAATGCAATTAAAACAGAACCTTAGGTGATCCTATGAGGGCTTCTGGAGCTGGGATGGACCATCAGAGTTGTTCCAAATTGAGTCAGGAGCTGCCTGTGTTTCCCCATGTCAACTGTCACCAGAAGTGGGCCACTTTAGGGAGAGGACATTTCCCTGCGCTGGATGGCTCTCTTTATAGGAGAGAATCCATGGGGAGGCACGTAGGGTGATCCATTGGTACCCAACTCTCCAGCAGTAGGGATAATGAATGCTTCAGACCTCACAGGGAATTCTGGGTAGCAGACCCCTGCATCGACTGCACATCCACAAGCTGAGGCGGTATAAGGACCCTGCCCACTTTTCCGATCCCACCATTCCCTTCAGGATTGAGTGTGAAGACTGTGAGTAGAAAAGGCAGAGCCATGTCACTAAGTCGTTGCATAAAAAGCAGTTGTCCCGGAGAACTGTCCAATCCACAATGGGCATAGCCCCAGTGAGAAACAAACTTGTGATTTATACCATTAAGATTTGTGTTTGTCACCACAGCATATGCCTGGCCCAAGCTGACCACTTAAATATCTCAAAATGAATATGTGCAAAATCAAGTTCCTGATTCCCCACCTCCTCCAAACCTACTCCTTTCTGCAGTCTTCAGGATCTTAGTTAATGGAAATTCTATTCTTCCAGGTTATACGTTAAAAACTCAGGTACCACACTGAGTCTATTACAAAGCCAGTTAGCTCTTCCTTTAGAATAGTCAGGAGTTATTCATATCTCACACCTCCAGCATTACTTCTGGTCCAAGCCACAGACATTTCTCTCCCGGATTATTGAAGTCACCCCCTAACTGATGTCCTTGCTTCTGCACTCACTGCCCTCTGTTTCAGCAGAGAAGACAGGGTGATCCTGTAAGACAACACTCTACCTCAAACCCTCCAGGAGCCCCATGTCACTCAGGGTAAAAGCCGAATCTTTCCAGGAGCTACAGGCCTTCTGTCATCTGGCCCTATGTTACTTCCCCAACCTTGCGTGGCTCACCCTCCCATTGGCTCATGCAGCTTCACTCACTTCCTTGCACTTACCAGCATGCCCAGCATGCTCTCACTTAGAACATTTGTGCTCACTGTCCCCCCAGGCTGCAGTGATCTCCCCCAGCTAGGCACTAGATCTCTTACTTCCTTCAGGGCTCTACTCAGTTGTCATCTTAATACTGAGGACTTCCTTCATCACCACATACTTTTAAAAGAATACATCAATCAATCTCTTGTGCTTTATTGTTCTCTAGAACGTGTGGCATCGTGAGACATATTGTAAATATTTTTAAATTAAAAGATGAGCTCCTCAAGGGCAGGACTTTCTGTATTACTCACTGCTGTGTCTGCTATGCCAAGAATAGCCACACTCACACTGAATATGTATTTGTCAAATAAATGAATTGAATATATGAGGTTGCTCATTAGTACCAATGGTTTATAGATTACATTGGATTTTCTATGAAAAACATATTACATTTTCATTTGAGAGCAATTTTATCTCTTACTTAAATCTTTTTTAAAAAATAGGTAATACTTTGTGAATTTGCGCGTCCTCCTTGCTCAGGGGCCATGCTCAACTTCTCTGTCTTGTTCCGATTTTAGTCTATGTGCTGTCAAAGTGAGCACTTATTACTTAAATCCTGGTAACCTTCTCTTCTCTTCTTTTTTTCTTTTCATATTGCAAAGGCTAAGACTGTCAGTTCAACTCTCGAGGATTTTTTTCCATGAAAGAGAGCTGAATTTTATCGAGTTATTTTTTCTGAATCTATGGAAATGATTATGTGGTTTTGTAATAATTAATTGATTTTTGATGTTTAACCATCCTTAGATCCCCATAATTACCTGCTGGATCCTTGAAATCTATGTCAGAATGCAGAGCTCGAGAGACATGGGCCATAAATGAGTAAATCTGACTAAATGAGGCCTTGTCACCATCCCTTAAAGACAACTGTTTCCATATCACAGACTGTTCCACTGACAGGCATGGTGTTTCTTGAAGCTTTCTGAGGCAAAGGCAAATACCTTCAGGAGCCTGACAGATATTGTGAGTCAGTAAACCAGGCTGGAGATGAAGTTTGATAAAGAGCAGAGCTCACCCTGAAATACAGTGGTCAGGAATTAATCAGTATCAACAGATTGTGCCATGAGCAAATGGAGCCCAGTGTTGCTAGAGCACCTGTTATTTGGTCAGAGAGACAGGCATCTGGACTTTTAAAGTGTAAACTAATTTTTACATGCTTTTAATTAATTTAAATTTATGAAAGAAGATACCATGTGGTCCAAGTATAATATGTCACTAGGCCAATTTAGGACTATGAGTTTGAGACCTCCAGTGTACTAGAATGAGTTTGTGTCCTTCTTTGGTTTTAATAAACATTTTAATTCTTTTCTCTTGATGCCTCATTTGTAAATTGAGGATAACAATAATTGTCTCACTGAGTCGTGGTGAGTAAATAAGTTTCAGAAGCATGAAAGCAATGTTGACATGAGAGAAAGTCCACTATGGCTTCTAGCCTGGGAGTGCATCATTCTAGATGAAAAAGGGAAGTAGACGATGTAGTTCATGTCCATCATCCCTTGAAGAAACCAGCTTTGAGAGCAGCCCATGAAATAGATCAATATAAAGTAGCAAGAACTGAGGAACAGGAGCTTTAGTACATTTTCCCTTCCTACAGTCCAGCATAACCCAAATATTATTTACTATAATGAAATGGAGACATTAAACCTCTCCTTGCTAGATGTGTGGGCGGGTTACATCAGATATTCTCCACAGAAGCTTGGACTGTAGTTCACGACATGGTGGGGGTGCTCAGTATATTTCCAGCCATTCCCTTTCTGCCCCTTTTAGCCCTTCATGTCTGCAAGGATAGGCAGGGCCCACAAACATATAGAATACCAGAGTCCAGTCCTCAGGGAGGTTCTAGCCTGAGGTGGAAGATCAGCCAAATGAAGGACGATGGCCCTACAAAGCGTGGGGAGGGGGCATGGCTGCCAGGCACCAGTCATGGACCTGCCAGTGCCCAGCCAACACTGGCAAGTCTCTGCCTTAGTTCTGTGTGGAAAACGACTATTGGTGCCAATCCCGATGTTGACGGACTAAATGAGATGAACACGAGTGGAAGGCGTGAGCAATTGGCACAAAGTGAAAACTCAGGGATTGTGAATCTTTGCTGTTCTTTCTAAAGAGAAGCAGAATGCCATGGAGAGACACTTTGGCTAGTCAAAGAGAAGCCTTTGGAAGGCAAGGCCATGTAAACCAGGACCCAGGAGATGGATCGGTTGGACAGGCAGGGACAGTCATGGTATATGACACACAAAGTTTTCCCAAACAGGAACCAGAGAGAACAAAAGCACCCAGTGGGGAATGCACAGCAGAGGTGAGGGTAGAAGCTGGGTTCCTCCAAAAGCCATCCAGCTGTGGATGGAATCAGGACCCCCCGCCGGCCGGCTTCAGGCAGGCTCATGTGTCCCCCGGGCAGAAAAGTCCAGCGTGTTTCCCCGGGGTACGCGGAATCCTGGCTGCAAGCAGCCTGTCAGAGGCCCTGTTGCTTAGGGTGCACTCGGAGCAGAGCTGCTGTGGGCTGGGGGGCAGGAGAGGGCACCGACACGGACCCGGGCGGCCTGGGACAGGCAAGGGCACACCTGCGGTGACATCAGTCCCGGGCTCACCTGCCTGAGCGAGCGGAAGGGCCCTGGGGATGCTGGGCAGGCTGGGGGCGGGGGTGCATCTGCGTGAGCCCCACAAACGAGGCAGTGAGCCGCCGCTGATTAAAATGCAGAGCCTGAGAGAGGGCGAGGCCGCAGCTGGACAGCAGCTTCTCCGAGTCACTTGAAAAAGCCTCTCTCACAGCTGGAGAGAAAATAGCCCGGCGCCACTGGTTGGCCATTGTGAAATGCAAAGAGCCCTTCTTCGGGCGGAAGCAGAAGTTCACCCAGCTGTCGAGCATTTGAAATGTAAAAACCCCGGGGCTCCTGGGGAGGGCAGAAGACAGAGGCCACGTCAGAGGAAATGCAGGCTGCTCCGGGGGCTGAGGAAACCGTGGGCTGAGGCGCTCACTTTGAGCCATCAATAAGGCTTTCAGAGAGCGGGGCAGGAAAACAGTTCCGGAGGGGGGGCAGGGAGAGGGGCCGCCCCCCGGGGGCTGCAGCCGCGACAGTGCGCGCGGACGCCCGGCCCGGGGCGCAGCTTGCGCCGCAGCCCCCGCCCGACGGCCCCGGGGCCTCCCCGCCTGCACGCACGCCCTGGCGGGCCGCCACGGCCACCACTGGGGTCCCTGCCCCAGGCCCGGCCCCCACCGCCCTCCGGGGCTCCGGAGGGAACATTCTGTGCCCCTAGTCCCCCTGCCTCCCTGGAGGGCCCCAAAGCAAGCTTACTGTCTTTCCCTGTCACTTTTATAATTCCCCTGAATCCCACCTCCAGGCCCCCCACTATAGAATCGGGTAGTCCTTCTCCAAGGTCTTTCGACCCACAAACTTATCGCTTAGCAACTACGTATCAAGGACCTGGCATTTGTCAGATCTTATGCCACCTGCTAGGAATAAACGGTGAGCATACACCATCTTTGACCTGGGGAGTTTCCAGTCCTGAATTGTAGGCGGGAAGGTGAGTGACAAATGCAATTATGTGTAAATCCTCCAATGGAGGTCCTCTAATCTCTGAGAGCATGTGACTCAGGCCCTGGGCCCAAGCAGGACGGTGTAATTGGGCTCAAGGAGAAAAAGAGAAATTAATCTGCTTTCCTTCCTGCTGGTGTCCTGAGCCGGGTGCCCTTAAGGGCTCCTGCCAAACTACAGGCTTGCCTGCACTGGGCGCAGCTTACCCTAGTGTTGCCTGCTCACTTACCACCTGTCTGCAGTCCCCACTGCAGTCATGGAGCCTGCCACGCTTGTGTCCCACGTTCCCTCAAAACTGCTCCTGAGCTGGTTCTTCCATTTGTTCCTACATGAAATTTAAGGCAGTCCTTTTTTTTTTTTTTTTTTTGCATTTTTGGGGTCACTTTTAAGTAAAAACCAAAGAATCAGCTTACTTGATATCACAAAAAATATAGGGGTTAAATCACGGCTGGGTCCAGTCCCATGTAGTAACCAATCCCAAAAGTGAGCAAAGCTAAGGCATCATCCCCAGGCAGACCTGCAGCCCAGGGTGGGCTCCTTAGCCCTTCTCTATCCGGGCTCAGCTTTAGGGCGTTTGGGAAGGGGGGCGGGGGTGGATGAAGGTTCCTACTCCTTAAATTCACTCTGGCACAGCAGGTGTGTAAAACTGACTCTCTCTCCCCAGAGGTGCTTTTGTTGGGTCTTCACAATCTCTCCTTGTCTTGGAGGCTCCTTACCTGCAGCGCTCTGGATGTGGAAAATGTAGCTCCCTTTTTATAAATCAGGCTCCAGACAGGAAAGCGGAAACTCACTGGTTATTTTAACAGAGAGAATTTATCTAGGGAATGGGCTAGAAAAGCAACAGACAACTTAAAGACAAATAAGGACGTTGGAGTCCCAGAGCTGTCGTTGGTGTAAGGGTGATCTGCCCTGGGTCCAGGCAACAGAGGGAAGGGGTAGGGTTATGAGAACGTGGAGGCTTGGAGGAGGACCCTCCCAGAGCTGGGTCCCAGCCTGGGAGGAGGGTGCTGCCTCCTGGTGCTGATGGTTCAGGAGCTGGAAGGCAGGATCCCAGGCAGCTGGGACTCAGACCTCGGAAAAAGGAGAGCTGCTTAGGAGAGAGTGCTGGGGCTGGTTCTAGAAATGTGGACAGAACTAGAAACGGAAATAAAGCAGTGACCACCAGACACCGCAGACAGAAGCAGCCTGCAATGTAAGCCGCTGCCATGAGCAGTTGTGCAAGAGAAAGAGAATGGGGCCCCACGCTCCTCCAGCCTTGCTGTCACCCCGCGCCAGCACCTGTGCAGGATGGCTCAGGAGGCCGGCCTGGCAAAGGAGAAAGGTGCTTGCAGCCCAGCCCTGGCATCACAGAGCATAGCGCGGGGTTGGGGGGGGGGCGGTCAGGAGCTGAGAGCGGCTGCACAAGGGGTGTGCCATTCCTGATGGCCACTTTATTTCCTTCCTCAGCACCCTGGCATCAGGGTACCCTTGGGGCCAGTCTTCTCTCCCCCTCAAACGGGCTGTCTAGGACAGTGCTGAGTCTACCACATCTGCCGTCTTGCTCACTGCCCACGCCTGGCTTGTGAAGAATAATCACACATCCTTTGCCCAGAGGGTCAGCCTCCCCTTCACTCAGCTTTCACAGTGGCACCCCCACCCCAGAGTCCTTCAGGAGGGAGCCAGGGACTAGCGTAATGTGTCAGCCAAAATACAAGCCACAGATGCCCAGGCTTCCAAGCAATTTCCCTTAAGTACCTTTTCTTTGACTTGCGATACAAGAGAATGTCCCTCATTCTTCGTGGTACATCAAAACCGCCACTAGAAAAATCTTGCCCCTACTCCAGCTTCTTCTAAATAAACTCCTCAGATCATCAGATGGGTGAGGGCTGTTGAGTCATGTGGATTGGTTTTCTCTTCTGCTTTCTGAGATCCAGCCTCAAGATCTTGCGCCTTGTTCTGGAATATGACATCTGTCCATCTGTTAGTGCCTCAACTGAAATCTCCACTTCCACATTCGGTTAAATTTTTAATTAACAAATTCAAAATTAGAGGAAAGTATTATGTATTCTATAAAAATGTCATTTATACATTCACTTCCCTACCATAAATGGGGCATTATCAAGATAACAAAGAGGAAGAGACATTATTCTTTCCTATGACATGTACATGAGCTAAAGGGAAGATAAACATATAAAGAAATAATTAGAACGTGGGACGCAAAATTTAAAGGGGGGGTGCTTTGATGAAGAATGCACAGATGCAGGAACTGGGTTTTGCACAACAGAATAGTCAGCTGGAGAAAGAACTAAAGACTTTTCTGGACAGGGTCGGCAGTGCCTGCAAAGGCTTAGGGGCATAAAATGGAAGAAGTCCTCAAAAACAAGCAGGAAACCAGCAAGTGACCAGGCTGCCACCAGGCTGGGAGCCTGGATCTACTGCTTAGATGGAGGATGTTGTTGTTTTATTTTGTTTTGTTTCCTTAAATGAAGACAGAAGAACTTGAATTTGAGAAACCCGTTAGGAGATTGATGTTGCAAGAATGAAAAATACGCATTTCTGAACTAAGGCAGAGAGAGGGTCTTGTTAGGATTTTAGAGATGAAAGTCGGGTCTTGGCGACTCACTGGATTTGACAACTCAGGGGCAGAAAAGGCAAAAATCATCATCCAGATATTTTACATCATGACACTGGTTTTATGGCCCTGTCGTTGACAAGAGGCGGGGGAGTTGGAGAAGGAAGTGATGAGGAGACATTGAGTGGTAATGAGTCTGCGATGAGAAGTGGGGAGTCAGGAGACAGCTTGGGGCTGAAAGCGGAGCCTGGGAATCCCTGCCTTACAGATTTCGGTCTACACTGCTCTCAACCCTATGGCACAAAGCCATGAAAAAAATGGATATTAGAATATATTGAAGTCACTGATATGTCAAATATACACACACTTTATGCATGCGTTTATTTGAAATCTCCATAGCTGATAAGTAAACCTTATACTTTGCCCAAATGACCGTGTAGGAGACCATTGAGAAAGACTGGTCCTTTCAAAGGACAGGTCACTTTTTTTTTTTTTTTTTTTTTGTCCTAAAGAACACCTTATTTACAGCCACATAAAAATGCATTCAAAATCCAAATTTTGTTGCAACACAGTGACATCTAGTGTTCAGTTTGGCTATAACACCAAGAGGCAGGTCCCCCAGGGAAACACTGAAGAGGGTTTCAACTTTAAAATTCCAACCTGGGTTTTAAAGGAAAAGTTGTAGAGGAAGAGCAAAGTCTCATTTTCTGGTCTTGCTTCTAGTAGGTCTAAGGCTCCATGGGGCACAGACACGCAATCACGCGGGCGCCTCCGGGTCCAAGGTTGTGCTTTTAAACTAGAACCGTGCATCTTCACCTGATGGAGGTCTTCCCCTGCACATTTGGTTTTGATTAGGATTTTTAGTTAATTGTGATATAATTATTAGAACTTGAATTATCGGTTTGCTTTAATGATAGTCATTAACATTTTTATATGAATATAATTATGCTAAAATATTATTTGGTCCTGAAACTGCAAGAATGGTTTGCAGATATATTCTGGAAACTGCTAGCTTCACGACAGAGACAAGAAAGGTGCCTGCCAGTCTTGCTGGGTTTCCACTGAAGAACGGCGTTTCTGAGTGCGTGTAGCTCGTTGGTAGGAGCACCTCGCCAGAAGTTAGATGTCCTGTGTTCTTGTCCCTGTGTCATCATTGATTGGTGACCTGACCTAGAACAAAACACCCAAGACCCTGAGCTGCATCTGTAACTAAGGTGTAAGACTGGGTAACACTCCTCCCGTGTTTATCCTGAGACTCAGCAAGGTGCTTGCTTCTTCTATTTTGTCAGTCTGCCCAACTCCACTTGGACATGTGTGTTCTTTCCCTTATTTTATAAATGAGGAAAGTACAACTTGGAGAGATTAAAGGAATGTTCCAGTGGTCAGCTTGTCCGTGCAAGCGTGGGGGTGTGAGCCAGCAATGCAGGGCTCCGAGTTGGTCGGTCCTTCGCACGCACCCCAGCCGCCCATCACACTCAGACGAGTGAAGTGCCCGCTGCAGTAAATCGTCCATAACAGACCCTAAGAGCTTTGCATAGGAAAGGAAGTCAATGCTATTTTCTATATCTAATTCTATCTCTCTGTCCTCAAGAAGCAATTGGCTCAATATTTTAATTACTGTCAGGAAAAGATATCACTGATAGAGATGCCAACACTAAAATCATTGGGTTTGGCAGTCTCCAAAACAGAAATGCTAATTCTGAGAACTTTATTAGACAGGGTTGTTTTGCTCATACATTTGGATACAATTGTGTGGCGTATTCATCTTAGCAGCATGCTGGGAGGTTACCAGACTCAAAACTACATGCTGGGAATAAGGTTCAAATGGAATGAAGAGAAACAAAGTGAACTGATTCCTAGGAAGCATCCAATGCTGTTGTTACTGGGACTTGGCCACGTCATGTTTCGCGTCCCGGCAACCTTGGGGTCAGGCGGCGGTCCTTCCCCCCGCTGCACGGAAGGCTGCACCTGCACTCCGACTTGTCTGCGACAGAGTTCTGCCTGAGGCCTCCTCCCATACCGCCCATCCACGCAGATTTGATTTGCCAGATCCAGCATGTCACTGTGGAGGGAATGGGTCTCCTCACGCACTGCTGTCGGGGTCTAGATGAGGACAGCCTCGGCCTGGACATTTGTCATTATCTCTCAAGTCTGAAAATCTGCAGACCCCCTCAACAATTCAAACTTTTTATTCTACAGATTTTTCCTTGTTTATGCAAATTTATGTATTTTTTTCATTATGGATTGCAGTAATTCAAAAACGCTGATCCTTGAAGACAGCACAATTGGCCACTGAAGGATATTATTAAAGTCCATCCATACAATACTATGCGGCTGTTATAAAATTATGGTATATTTGTGTGTACTAGCACAGAAAGGGCTCCAGGACATAATATTTTTTTGAAGATTTTATTTATTTATTGGGGGAGGGAGAAGGAGAGAGGGAAAGCACAAAGGGAGAGGGAGAAGCAGACTCCCCGCGGAGCAGGGAGCCCGATGCGGGGCTCGATCCCAGGACCCCGGGATCATGACGCGAGCCGAAGGCAGACGCTTAACTGACTGAGCCGCCCAGGCGCCCCTCCAAGATATAATATTAAGTGAAAAACTGTAAGCCGTCAGCCTGGGCGTTTTGCATATTGAAAGTATACGGCCGTGTCCGTGTTTGCTGATTAACCACGGGTACAGACAGTCCTTACTGTCTTCCAGACACTGGTCCGAGGGCTTTACAAATATTAACTCGTTTAATTCTCCTCACAGCCGTGTCCGGAAGGTGCTACTGTTAATCCTCTGGGTAAGGAAACTAAGTCATGGAAGCAATGAGAAACCTGCCATGGTTACACACGTCTCCGTCTCTGTCACTGTCTTTGTCTCTCTCCCCACGTATGTGTGTAGTGGGGTCTACAAGGGTAGAAACATCCAGCAAATTACCTGGTTTACTTAGGGAGTGACCAGAACTGCCATGTGGAAGGGGTTATTTACTGACTCCTCTATATACTTGGGCATTGCTATTTTTAACAAGTATATTTTCACATAATTCTTGGACAATGATCAAAGATACATGCTAAAATGAGTGTGGGATACAAGATCTCAGCTGAAGAGTGTTCCAGGCCCTTCAGGCAGGTCTGAGGTTTCTTTCAGAGGTGGGAGATTGTTCGCCCCCTCCCTAAACCTGGGCTAGAAACCAGGTCATTGTTTGAGTCCTTCAGGATAGCCCCCCGACTCTGCCATCTGCTCACCAAGCAGACAAGGGACCGAGGTCTTCCTTCCAATAGTTGGTCAGACCGTGAGGCTCTTCCCAGCATCGCCCTTCAGCTGTACCTGCAGCTGGGCTTAGACTGGGATATTCTAAAGGCGTTGACCCCAGTGAGTAGCTCCCTGACCTGGCTGATTATAGGGTTCACTTGGAAAGTTACTAAAAAAAAAAAAAAAAGTGCACATCCCCACAGTCCATCTTTCATTCAAATTCAGCAGAACTGAGATAGGGTCATGGAATCTGTTTTTGGAAAGTTCCCCAGGTGATGCTTCTCTGATCAGCCAAATTTAGGAACCAGATGATGCTGTGGGCCACATGTGAGTGATAAGGCAGAAGTACACGGAGGCAGGCATTTTTCAAAGACACATGAGGGGTAAGTTTATGGCCCACGAGGTCAGTCAGCCAGAAGTCATCACAACTGTGATGTGAGCATACACAGGACCCCTAAGGGAACGACCCAGCAAAAGCGAGCAGGGCATCAGAGGCCCAACAGCGCAGGCTGGGGACTGAGAGAAAATGAAGACATTAGGGCAGAAGCATGGTTTAATCGCTCAACTCAAAGACACTGGTGAGTGTGGAGCATAGGTTCCACCCCCAAAGAAGGTGTGTGGCGGGGGGTGGGGGGGTGCTTCCGCCACCTGCAGTGAGGTTACCTGGTTTCTATCCGCCCCCAGCACGCTTCTGGGTCCTCTCGAGTGTCCCACCTCCCTGCCCTAAGGGAGATCATAGATGTCGGGGAGAGAGCTGTGGAAGGAAATAGCAGTACGAGAGGGTGGTTGGGGTGACGGGTCGTGACACAAGTCGCCCCCAGACTGTCAAACCGCATGCTCCCAAAGGAAGAGTCGCTGTGGTACATTTGGCTATCTGTTAAAACCCTGCCCCAGAGTCAATCCTCCTTAGCAAGACAACCCGTCTTCTCAACGTCATTGGTCCATGGGAAATGGCCCTATTTGTGAGCATCTGATTGCCGAGAGAGGTTCTCATTTACAGACCACTAACAAGATTAAAGTGCTAATTTAAAAAGTGCTTAGCCTAGATGTTTGAGCAGCACCCGCCTTGTGAGTTTATAACTGCTGTCTCTGTATTGGTTGCTAACAGGAGCCATTTCATTCCCTTGCATTGAGATGGATCAGATAAATCACATTAGGTGGGTTTACAGAGGCAAGCAATGACAGGTTCCTCAGAACTGAAAGCTAAATAACCTGCTAAGGTCTGGCTTTCTTTCATCACACGCTCTATCTTCAAACCCAATACCTATTTAAAGCCGCTGATAACACTCCAAATGCTCCTAGGCCTTGTCCTCAGACATAATGTGTGGTTCATTCCAATGCCATGGAATTTAAACATTCTTGATACAGTCTATTAAAAAGAGGAACTGTAGCTCATTCAAATTCAGCAACTTCTAATAAAAAAATAAAATATAAAAAGTCCATGAAATCACATGCTGCATTTGCAAAGGAAACCGGGTAGAAATCACACAAGGACGCTCTCTGTTCTGCCACTAAATTATCTCTCCTGGGCAGGCAGAACTGATAAGAGAACTCATTTTACACACACCTCAGGAACGGAACAGGAGAAGATTTCGTGATCTCCCAAAATAGAAGGGAAGTTCACATTTCTGAGGGATAAAAGCTCCCATATACTTTACGAGCGACCGTTTGAAATTCTCCTTTAAATAGAGGCGAAGGCCTCCTTTGCAACTCTGGGTGCAGGTTACCCTGTTTGTACGGAGTCTGGCTCTCTTGTTGGGGTAAACCCCACACCCCACCGGGCACCATCCCTCCACGACAAGAATAAAATGAAATTGTGCAAGAAACCAAAATGAGGATGATTTTATGGAGTGTGGTGTTTTGCAACATGGTATTTCAGAGTATTCTCCTATAGTTTTTAACTAAATGGCGTAAGAGCCTTACCTTAGTCATCTCTGGAGGTTGACGCCGCAATTAATAATGAACAAGTGGAAAAACTGCAACTCTTTATACCTAGTTTCCATAATTTTTTACCTAAACAGACCTGAACAGGGGACATAGAAGGAAATGAGGGAAAAAAAAATTAGAGAAAATTATCGGAGGATTTTGAAAAATAAGAAAACAAAAATGGGTAAAAGGAGTGGGCAGAACAGGGAAAGTATCGCTGTCCACAGGTTACAGAAAGCCGGAAGTCTAGGGAATAGAGGTTAGAACGTTTTGTGGAAGAATAGAACATTAATAAAGATGAAGGAGGGCTAAGCAGGAAGGTCACATAGCGTGAAGCAAATGTCTGCAGCACATGGGGTTGGGGCAACAAGTTCTGTACTTGACTGTGTCACTCACGGGCTTGGCAGCTGCAAAGACCTTTTGAATCTTCCGATCTTCACCCATCTTGTTTATAGAACTGTGGTCATTAATATCTACCTCATGAGCTTCTTACATGAGATATGAACAGCATCACGTTCCGTGTCTCAAATAATGAGATACAAACGGCCACAAGGAACGCCAGGAATGGAAGGGATGTGGCAGGTTGGCCGTGACAATAGCAGCTGTCACTTTGGGGCAATATTAATTATTTTTACATGAGTCGACTGGTGCCTCCATTATGTTGCCAGTGTAATTGTGCAATATCATGATTATAAAATGGTTAAAAGAGAAATGCTACCAGTGATTATAATACCCATTAAATAAGAGAAAATACAGAAAAGAGAATATTGTCTTTGAGTAATTTCTAAAGGCTCATTAAGGGACCCAACTTAAAAATCAGGGAAAGGATTCTGGAGACAAAAAAAAATCAAACTTCTTATGTTCAACTATTGATTCTTCCACTTGTTCATTCAAGTGAATTAGTTAGAGACACTCCCTTTCGGAAAGCATAGTCTGCTGGGAGAGGGAAGATGCAGATACCTAAAATAAAATGGTGTAAGTGCTCCGATCAAATGATACAAGGTAACAGGGGAGAAGCCTCCTAACTATAGCATGGTTTGTAGGAAAAAAAAAAAAAAAAAAAAGGAGGTGTCTTTTTAACAAAATTTTAAAATTTGAGTATATTCTCAAAAGGGAGAGGGGCGGGGAATGGTCATTGGACTTAGGGAATGGCACCTGCTAAGGGAGAGAATAAGAGACAGGACCCCTGTTTTTGGAGGGTCTAGAAGTCTGCGGTGGCTGTGGTGGGAATTCAGCACAGGAACAGGAAGCTGGAGAAGTAGGGAGAAAGTAAGAGTGAAGCCGTGATGTGCATCCTGCTCCGGCAGGTGACGCTCATCCTGAAGACAACCAAGAACCAAGGAGTGATTCGACTTGTATGAAGACTGGAGCAGCCTGGTTTCGTGTTCTCAAGTGAGGAGCTTAGAAGTCACCACTCCACGCTAGCAATAGATAAGAAGCTGAGCAAACTGAAAAATCAATAACTCTTCTTAGATCCATAAGGGAAGGAGGTCACAGAGTAAACTGTGCCCTCCCCCCCCCCCAAAGTTGGAGAGACAGGCGAATGCAGAGAATCACAACCCAATAGAGCAGAAACTCATGTACCGAAACCTCCACGGGACAGTGTCAGAGCAGGAAAACCCAAACTGTACTTGACGAATGTGGACGTGTCTGAGAGATAAGAACTCCTGGGGCACCCAGGCACACGGGTCTCTGCATGTTTGCGAGTTTTACTGCAGAAGCTCTCAATCAGGTTCTCAGAATGAATATTGGACTTTTGGCTGGGAGAGAAGAAAAATAATCATTTTGAGCTACAATATGCCAGAGCACTCTGTTCCTTTTCACCAGGTCTTCTCTTGGGAGACAACATGTAACCAGAGCCGAACCTGCTAGGCTTTTGTCAGAGCCTAGGAAATACCCAATTCCGGCCCCCTCTAACCACTCTGTCCCACCTAAAGGTGTGGGGGAAGAAAAGAGAAAAACTGAGAAACTAATGTGACGTTCATAATCCAGAGGCACAGGCTTACCAAGACTGAGACCTTACATAGGACCAGAGAATGCTGGCCCACCCCACATCTCCCCACCTTTACTGGAGGCCTATTTAGAGCAGTTCTGCTTATTCAAGATGTCAAGGTTGGCTATCAAGAAAAAGTTACAAGGCATACTAACAGGCGAAAAACAGAGTTTGAAGAAACAGAGCAAGTGTCATGAATATACTCAATATGGCAGGGAAGTTGGAATTGCCAGGCAGGGCACTTAAAATAACTTAAAATAACTTTGATTAATCTAAATAGATAAGAAAACAGTATGTACACAGAGAGGTGGATATTCTGAGAAAGAATCGGAAAGAAATGCCCCAAATCAACATACTATAACAGGTATGAAAAACCTCTTGATAAGCTTATTAGTAGATTGGACATGGCTCAGGAAAGAATCTCTGAGCTTGCTGATATCTCAACAGAAACTTCCAAAACTAAAAGGCAAAGAGAAAAAAGACTGAAAAAAGGCAAAGAGAAGATCTAACTCTGGTGAGAAAACCACAAAAGGCAGATATGAGCATAACGAGAAGCAGAAGAAAGAGAAAGAAACAGAAGAAATATTTAGAATAATAATGACTGGGAATTTCCACCAAATTAATGTCATCAAACTAGAGATCCAGGAGGATCAGAGAGCACTAAGCAGGGTAAGTGCTAAAAACAAAAACCAAAACCAAAAAACGAACCCTACAATTGGTTTCAAACTACATAAAATCAAGCTCACAAGGATCATTCACCAAGATAAGCCACATCTGGGCCATAAAACACACCTTAACAGATTGAAAAGTATAGAAACAATATGATGCCTGCTTTCAGACCACAGTGGAATTGTGGTAATAGAAAGGTAGCTGGAAAATCCCCCAATACTTAGAGATTAAACAAAACACTCTTATTTTTTTATTTTTTATAATTAATTAATTTATTTTTATTAACATATAATGTATTATTTGTTTCAGGGGTACAAGTCTATGATTCCTCAGTCTTATTACACAATTCATAGTGCTCACCATAGCACATACCCTCCCCAGTGTCCATCACCCAGGAACAAAACACTTCTACATAACACATGGGCCAAAGATGAAATCTCACAATTTGTTAGGTGCAGGAAAAGCAGTGCTTAAGAGAAATTTATAGTATTGAATGCATATATTAGAAAACAAACAAATATTATATATATATATATATATATATATAATCTAAGCTTCCACTTTAGAGAAACTAGGGGAAAAAAGAGCAAATTAAATCCAAAATAAGCAGAAGACAGTATAATGGAGAAAAATAGTCTTTTTAACAAATGGTGCTAGAAAAGCTGGACATCCACGTGCAAGAAAACAAATCTAGACACAGACCTTGTACCCTTCACAAAAATTTACTCCAAGTGGATCACACACCTACACATAAAACACAAGAGCATAAAACTCTTAGAAGACAACGCAGGAGAAAATGTAGATGGCCTTGGGAATGGCAATGACTTTTGAGATACAGCATCAAAAGTACGATCCATGAAAGAGAGAATCCGTAACAGGGACTTCATAGAAACTAAGAACATCTGCTCTGTGAAAGACATTGTCAAGAGGAAGAAAATATAAACCACAGACTGGGAGAAAATATTTGCAAGATAAAGGATAAAAGATAAACCTGATAAAGGACAATTATCCAAAATATACAAAGAACTCTTAACACTCAACAATAAGAAAGCCAACAGTGAGATTAAAAAATGGGCCAAAGGGGATTTTCACTTGTTTTCCCTGTGACAGCTCGTCCATGTAACATTAAAAATTAATAAATTTGTACACCTTTTCTCCTGTTAAGAAAATAAAAAATAAATTTTAAAATTTTAAAAATGGGCCAAAGACCCGTAAAGACACCTCAGCGAAGAAGATACACAGATGGCATCTGAAACAATGCTCCACATCATATGTCATGAGGGAAATGCAAATTAAAACAATGAGATAGCGCTACATAGGATTAGAATGGCCAGAATCTGGAACACTGACAACATCAAATGCTGACAAAGATGTGGAGTAAGAGAAACTCTCAGTCGTTGGTGGGAATGCAAAATGGTGCAGCCACTTCGAAAAACACTTTGGTGGTTTCTCATAAAAGTAAACACATTCTTACCATATAACCCAGTAATTGGGCTCCTTGGTATTTACCCAACGAAGCTGAAAACTTAGGCCCACACGGAAAGCTACATGTGAATGTTTATAGGCCACTTTATTCGTAACTGCCAAAACTTGGAAGCAACCAAGATGTCTTGCGGTAGGCAGATGGATAAAGGAATTGTGGTCCATTCAGACAATGGAATATTATTCAGCCCTAAAAATAAATGAGCCATCAAGCCATGAAAAGACATGGAGAAACTTTAAACGTATATACTAAGTAAAAGAAGCCAATCTGAAAAGGCTACGTATGGTATGGTTCCAATTATATGACATTCTAGAAGAGGCAAAAGTATAGCCATAAAAAAAAGGTCCGTGGTTTCCAGGGGTTGTGGGAGAGGGTAAAGGAGAGAGGAATGAGCAGAGCACAGAGGACTTTTTAGGACAATGAAACTACTCCATGTGATACAGTAATGGTAGATACATGTCACTCTCCATTTGTCCAAACCCGCAAAAGGTACAACACCCAGAGGGAACCCCAGTGTAAACTTTGGGTGGTGATAATGTGTCAGTGTGGTTTTATCAATTGGAACAAATGTACCCCAGGTGGAAAAAGTAGAAATGACCCGGAGGCTGTGTATGTTCAGCGGCAGGAGGTAGATGGGAAATCTTTGTACCTTCTGTTCCATTTTGCTGTGAACCTGAAACTGCTCAAAAAAATAAAGCCTATTAAGAAAAACAAAAAGAATGAACCAGAGTAGGAGGAGACTGATGGCAGCTGTAACTGGGTGGACAGGAGATAATGCTTGGGCATGCGATAACCGAGGGCCTAAAACTCAACTGGGAAGCTGATAGTGGGAACGGAGTCCATGGATCAAGTTCAGGAGATCTATCTGAACCAGAACCCACAGGATTTAGGCATGGAGCATAGGCATGGAATATGGAAACAGGGATGATTCCTGGGACTCCAGGGCCCTTGTTGGGAAGGCGGCAAAGCTTTCACCCACATTGACTTAGAGGGGCAATACGAACAAGGAGTAAGATTGGGTCAGTGGAGGAAAACAATATGTATAACCTCTTCATTCTACAAAGCTCTCCATGGTGCTGGCGAGCATCCTGGCATTTTTGAGTACATTAACTTATATAACTCTCAAAAGAACTTGGCACATTAAGCATGCTCATATTCATTTTTTTAGTAAAAGAAATATGGTTAGTGGGGTAAATAACGTTCCAAAATCCACCCTGTGCTTTTCCACCGCACTCCAGCTACCAGCCAGTAATAGGCTGGATGTTACCATTTGAAAGTTCATGTTTTGATTTATGTTTTACTTATGTTCATTTGTTGACTTATGTTTTATTGGGCAAGAGCTAGTCTTTCTCTCCTGTTCCAAAATCAGGGAGAATTAATTCTGCCCACAGAGGGACTGAAAGGTCAATCAGCACCCTGGAATCAAATGCAGGCGTCATTCCTTGTCTTCCAGGGACAGGGTGTAAGGAGACCCTGTTCATTGACTCCGGGGTCTGCCTGAGTCGATGGTTTGCCAGCACCCCCCCCCAATACCTCCTGTGAGCTCCCCTCTGGGAATACTGAGCCCAATCATCAGTCCAACCATCTCTCTACATGAGTGCAATGCCAGGTTGGAAGCAAATAGAACGCAGACTGGGAAAGGATTGAGAACGAAGAGCAAAGGGGAAGGGAGAGCCCTGATCCAGAAGTGAGAGCACCCAAGGGTGCTGCAAACATAAACTGAGGCAGGCAAGCTGCAGACGTCCGTGAGTCTCAGCTCTCACCTGTAAAATGCGAGAAGCGTTAATGTGGGATCCATGCAGAGAAACTTGCAGGTTTCAAGCAGTGATGCATCCTAACGATAATGCAAACAGGGATCACTGCTGCCATACTGCGGTTCCGCATCTCGACTTCGTCCTCTGCCTGTTCCTGGGGCCTCTGCTTCAATCCTCACTCTTGCTTAAGGGAAAGTGTTTCAGAAAGGCTTCCTGGACTCCCAACACTTCAAAGCCCTTGTTGCCCAGGCAGTGAGGAGCTACCGGGTAGGACGCTGCGTTGTTAATTGCCAAATACCAGTTGTGTGGGAGGAAAGCCATCACCTCACTTAGCACAGCGATGATGACGACAAGTAAATCTCACTTTAAAAGGAGCAGCTTTACACTGATGCTTTCCTAAGGAGCAGCAGAGTCTGAGCTGGTGAGATGTTCTCAGCGACGTTTTCAGGCAGTAGAGAGAATATTCCTTTCCTACAGTAGAAATGTGGCAAAAGGGGGAAAACAAAAGCAATGTGGAACCTCTGCTTCCATAATTAAAAACAGATCAGTCCCCAAATACTGATGCTAAGCATGAGTTGTGAGCACACGAAGAAAGTATTAAAACAATAATGCTCAGATATCTGCTTGGCAGTAACCGAATGTACAACCACTCTTCATTTGACAAGTACTGTAAGACTGAGCCTAGTGTACTCAACGACTACCTCGTAGGCTAAGCTAATTTCACATTGCATTACGGCATAGAAAATACGAACCCATCTCCCAGCTCCATTCTACTCCAGCATCCTTTTGTTATAGCTGCCTGCCATTCTGCAGTGAGAAAGACTCAGTATTATTCACAACTTTCTATCTTGCTACTAGGGAAGATGTAGAGTTGTGATTCTAGTGGACTCTCCAGGATACACAGCCACTGGACTGACTGTGAGTGAGGATGTATCTCCTGATGAGTAATCCACAGGAGATCCTCTGGGCTCAGAGGCTCAGTATTTGAATAGTGTGTCTGAGGTTTACAAAAATATCTGAAGAACTCTTTGAGAAATCCAGTAGACAATATCTCAATAGTAGTGCAAATCCAACTTTGGTACCAGACGGATTTCCCAACAGACATGAAAGAAAGCCCCAAAGTATCCAACCCAGTTGGCACTTGTTTATAAGGGAAAGACTAAGTTTGATTCGTGTTGTTCTTAAACACTCACATTTATGATCATCATAATAACGTATATTTTAGTAGTATGTGATTTGCAAAAGCTTTCACATACATTATCTCAAATGTAAATGTTGGTTACCTCTTTTATATAATGTGTCTGCTTTAAGATAGATTTCTAAATTAATGTTTAATGAACAAATCAATGGTTTATGTTATGGCAGGGGCGCAGTGTGTCTTTGAGTTTAGATTATGGGAAGTGCATGCTGGGCGCAGGTCCAACAGGCTCCTCATGCACATCCCATTGCTAGACGGGCTTTGGGTAGACCAGGAGCCTCTCTCTGGGCCTCAGTTTCCTCACTGTACAGAATGAAGAGGCTAATGATGCCCCCAGAGTTCTGCCATGTGGGGAGTCTCTGCCATGCCCACGGATCCCTTAGTAAGAGACACCTTCCTGCCATGTCAAGAGCTGCACAGGGTGGCACGTGTCCTGGAGCCAGCAAGTGCAAAGGTATGGATAACCCTGGGGCACATGCAGCAGTGTGGGTGTGCACATGTTCAGTGGCATGGTGGTTAGTGCCGCGGTGTGCCCTTGAGCTGCTCAGGCCCCCAGCTCCCTAAGCCTCTGTCTCCCATCTGCCCCGTGGAGATAAGAGGCTGTGTGTTGTGTGCAGTAAGTGAGATAATGTGTGTAAATCCAGGGCACAGGCGTTGGCCCCTAGCACAAGCTCGACGCCTGAAAATTCTTCCATTCAGGGTCCCAGGGGGTAGAAAGCAAGAAAATATAACAATAAAAAAAGTGGGGGGGGGGGGAGGAAAGATGGATTGCCATTCTTTAAATAAAATCGGCGAGCGAGGTGTGAGAAAAATAGAGAAATGCAGAGAGTATGAGAGAGAGGAATAGCTACAGGCACTTGGAATAGTGCGGAAAGATTCTCATAAGTAAAAGCTTCTTTTAAAATATTGGAGTTCCTCCATATGGGAAGCTTGGGGAGAGAAGAGAAAAAAATTAAATTAAAGCGTTTGAAAGTATATTATAGTTTTATCTCTTTGGCTCTGCGATTTCAGAAATAATATAATCCTATAGGAAACATGCTGCCAGAAGATTTTTGTATAGTGGCACCCCGACAGAACGGGACTGAATGATGTCAAAAAAGCTTATATAACAGTTTTGTTTTATTCATTTACATAAATCACATTTACCGTAGGTGTTTTATTCAAAATAAAGTTTGGGAAAAATAAATTGAACAGATGAACCTAGGCAAACCTGGTGATTTTTTCATGAGTAGTGTTTGATGATAAAGGCATAAAAGCATAATGTGGCATCATTTCACTAAGGCACAATATGGATCATCCATATGGAGCAGAAGTTGATAATACTGCAAAGAAGCAAAAATAAACAGAACAGATGTACTTGTAAAATCAAGTCTGCACCCACCCCTGAGTACCTGCGTTGCACTGGAGAAGTTTCTACAAAAACTCAAAACTGGCGTCAAGTCACCTTCCCACGGGGACTCTTGGAAAGCCAGAGATGAAATTGTACGTGACCGAAGCAGAGATGGGAAGAGGTTTCCTAAAGCAGCATGCGTTCCCACGGTGGGGGCTGGACCGGAGAACATGCTGGCTCCCATGGCAGAGCCACCTGACGATGCCTCACACATCAGGGTCAGAGGCCTGGGCTGAAATCCCGGGTCCCCCCGGGACCGGAAGTGTGCATGCGAAATCCCCGAAGTCCTGAGGCACGGGTTCCTCAAAAGTAACGTGCAAGTGGTGTTATCGACGTCGCCAGGTGTACCTGACAAAATAACAGCAAGGGGGAAAGGTGCCGAGTACAACGCATGGGTAGGGGCAAAGTTGTGTCCACAGCGGTTTGTACAGGACCTTGACTCAAGGACACCCCGAAGGACATGGGACGTATGGTGACCTCATTTTCGCAAGAAGGTAAGATGCTCGAGAACCCCGGACTTATTGTGTGATAAAGATTCAGTGTAGAATCGTGGCTTGCCCAAGAGCGTGTCAGGGCTAGACCACTCTGCCCATAACTGGAACAGCGTGCACATAAAGCTTCCTCATTTCCAAGGCACTGTCTCGCGTAGTTGCGCTGGATCCAGCCAAACCCTGCGAGATCCACAAGCAAGGGAATAATCCCCATTTCACAGATGAATAGATGTGGCTCAGACAGGGTACTTGGGGCAGCTAGGACCAGAACCGCTCCGCCCTGACCCACACATTTGCACACGCTCATTGCCGGAGACTTTGCAGCTAGCCAGCCGTGAGCTGTTGGGCCTGTGTCTGAGGACGGACAGACTTGAGAACAATCAGGATCCCAGAACCTAGCATTTAGCAGAGGCTATACGGGATCACATTTGTCATGTGGAAAGTCCTGAGCTCTTTGCAAACTGTAAAGCGCCAGCATGCATATAAAGTGCTGTCTTTTCGTCCTGCTTCTAATGAGACAGCAGAGAGCTAGCAAGTGCGGGCAAGAAGTCTTCTCAGACTCATGCAGGAGCATGACTGCTAGCCCCTGCTGTAGGCCACGCTCTCCTCAACCCCAGCTTTGTGTCATCTGCCCCCCTGCGTGGGAGAGGACAGCGCGCTTCTGCCTTTAAAAAGCCCAGATGCTGCTCAGGTTACCCGAGTGCAGAAAAGTCCCTTTGCACATTTTACAAAAGGTGGCTGGAAATTCTTTTCCCATAGAGAATCCGCGGCTGCCTATTTCAGAGAGAAGTCGGCAGATGTGCTTTCCGCAGTCCAGAACACAGTTTAAGGAAGCTGAGGACCAAAGGGAAAATGGAAAGCAGAAGGGAAATTCTCCCCTCTACCCACAGTAAACGTGGTCACGTGGCCAACAGCTGGAAGGCACCATGCATGGCCCCTGATATAATCAAGTGGCCACCCATCTGCTTGGTTCCCAAAGCAGCGAGGAAAAAATAGCGTCCCACGTCCCACGCACTCCAGCTGTCCTCGGCATCCAGCGCTCGGTGATTTTTTTTCTAAAAATAAAATGAAATAAAATCATCACTTTTCCAATCAGGAGAGCACTTGTTTAAGGAGCAGTTACACGAGACAGGAGCCATTGTCCCAAGTGTACCTGCAGGTTCATCAAAGCAAGGGTAAAAGTCATCCCTTTCTCGGAGAGGGGCGCCCTCCGAGCCAGAGCCTCAGAGCCTGCGAGCATCCAAGGCCCCTGCTTCAAGTGGGCATCTGGAGAGGCACTTGGTCTCTGAGTTCCGCCGGCCATGGTGCTGAGGTCCTCAGCCCTGCGAGCCCCCGAGGATTCACACCCCCCGGGTCACGTGTAGATTCTGTCATTTCTAATCAGATCCCTGCAGCCTCCCTCTGTGGAATGTGGGCATATGTCAATATTCAAGAATAGAACTGGCAGATATTTGCGGACACACAGCCTTTGGGCGTGCCAGCATTATCTTCAGTCAGATTCCCTTTTAGAGGAAACACAGACCCAGCAAATGCTTCCCTGTGGACTTGAAGTTTTCCAGCAGAAGTTGCAAAAGAGAGTCAGCCACGAAAACGGGAAGAAGGGGTCTGACTCCCCCATGATGTCGGAAGAGCCTGCCCCCCCCTTATCCCTGCCACCCCTTCCGGCCCCTGTCACCGCTGTGAGATGACCTGCCACGCAAGACACCCTGACGCGTCCCAAGTCCACTCCTTGCCGCTCGTTGGTCCAGTCAGCTGTCCCCTGCTTGAGTCTCCATAGCGGCTCACACACACCCCTCCTGGCTGTTGTCACATTGCCCTGCGATCGCATGAAACACATTTGCCTTCCTCACTAGATCATCTGTTTGTTATTTATTGGGGGAACTGTTAGGTAGCATTTATCATATGCCAGCCACTATCGGAGGGGCTTACATGAATGAGCCCTTTTCATCCCCCATCAGCCCTGCGATTTAGTCGTGGCTGCTGTGGCCAGTCGATGGATGCAGTGACTGAGGCACCTTGTCCCTGAGCCACCAGCACGTCGGTGGCAAACCAGCAGCTGCACCCAGGCAGTCCGGCGCCAGAGCTCATACCCTCCACTGCTGCTCTCCGAGCATCCCCAGGGCAGAAGGATCGCCCCACATCCTTAGTTTATGCTTTACCCATCTCTTGCCAATGCTGATGGCTAAAATGCTGATGGCAACGATATCATTTTAAAGCTGTAATTGGTGATATGTATGCATGTTTCCATAGGAGCTCGGTAGGAGGGCAGTTCAAGGAAAGGACACTTCATGCCAACCCCTAATTTAGGCATTAGCAAGAAATAGTACAAAAACACCGTGGTGGAATCAGTCAGGCAGACATTATTAAGCCCGTTTTACAGATGAACAAACGGAGTTCTAAGAATTAGACTTATTAAAGAGTTGGATACCTGAGTGTTGCACCAAGTTGTATTTTAGGACGGTAAAATTTCACAGGCAATTTCCTGGCTCAAGAGATAACAGGTGACTATAAAAGCAGCCATATTAAGTTCAGTCCTGAAGGACCTGAATAAGTTCAGGGAGCTCTGTCTAAGAAGTTCCCGAGAGTAGAAAATTCAGAGGAAACAGAAACAGACCACAGATTTCACGATTGGTGAGCTAGCGGCATTGTAGCTGCTCCTTAGACCCTAGAAGGATTAACTAAAGCGGCGTTCTGTGTAATTGCCAATAGTTTTTGGAGTCGCAGAAGTCTGGTATCCTGTAAATAGCTGAATGTGTAGAACATTTACTGCAATGGCAATCATTTCTGTCTTTCATGTCTGTCTAGCCCTTCCTAGATGTCTCCACGTGCAGTTTGCTCTGAGAGTCTCCCAAGAAACAGGTGTGGCGGGGCAGGCCCTGTCTGTCATCCTGACAGGGTTGCTGAACACCGTAGGGGATACACATGCTGTGCTCCCATTCCCCTAAGCCTGCTGGGGGTCGTCATGGTGGGGGAGATGGGGTGAGGCAGTTCCTCCCCAGGAAGCCCTAAACACACTTAAAATGTTGGTTTAGTTCCAAATATTCCATTTCCTTGAATTAGACAGGTGAACTTCGGTTGAACAGAAGGTGATAGAGGTGAATACGTGGGGGAAATGCACTTTCTGTGGGTTTCCAGGAAGGCTGAACACAGCAGCAATGAAGAGAGGCCAGGTTAAGCCTGGCTGTTCCTTCAGGAACACACGTACCCCTTTGGAAAATGGCGGTTCTCACAGGAAGGGGAGAATCCCCGCCAGAGACTTGTTAGCCTGTGTTTCCTCTCTGTGTTAATTTCTAACCATCCCCCGCCCTGTTCTACTCCAGGACGGAGGGTGGGACTGGCCCCTCTCAGGGGAAGGCTGCCCCTCCTTCGTCTCAATCCCCACCCCCTGTCTCTCTCTCTGTGTGTCTCTGCCTCTCACTCTCTTTGTCTCCCCCTTTGTCTCTCCTTCTGTCTCCGTCTCCTTCTCTCTGTAACACTGCCTTTTCAATCAACCTTGGGACACGGCGGTAAGGATCACTCCCGAGGCCTGAGTTCATCTAAAAGGCTCCTCTGACATTTTCAGATACAGTATGTTACTCTGTGATTTTATTTTTCCTTTGCAAGTGTTTTAACAAACATTCGAATCTAAAATTACTCAAATCTCAATTATCGTGAGAGCGCTAAAAAAAAATTCAGCACGGACATTAAACACTAGTTCCTTTGAAAAATGTTTAAGAATAAATGAATGCTCCACAAAATACTTGACAGGATGAATCTATTTCTTCTTTTACTTATTAATCCGGAAGAGGGGGTGCTTCGTGTCATTTCCAAGTTTGCAGACAATGCTAAAAATGCTGTTGAACAGAAAGACGTCAAGCTGACAGAGATAGACGGCAGCAGAAAGATCCGGCAAGTGGCAGAGGAGCTCCAGAGTGGGTCGATGTGAGGAAACGCGTCGTGGGGAAAGTCAACGACAGCGGGGCTCTCTCCTCGCTAAAGGAGACATGACACAGGGAAGATGCTTTCAAATCATCAGAAGCCATTATCTGAATAGGTAAATATTAGTACCTCATAAAATAATGTTTTATAATTTACAAAAAAAAGAAAACTGTGTGTGTGTGTGTTGGCAAACACGCGTGTGCACCTGCACGCACATACAATGAGTAATCCCACAGTTTTACCTGTGCGTTACATGGGAGTCGTTCAAGTTAGCAACTTGGCTCCAGTTACAATGGCCGTTTCGTGATGAAACAATCGGGTATTCTTCTTGACCTCACAACTCGTAATCTTGAGGAAGTCATACTTATAACCTGGGTCGTACAGTGGTTTTGTTCTACACAAAAATGCTGACTGACTCCTACACAGCATCAGAAATTCTTCAGGAAGCAAAAAAGAGCAGAAGAATAATATACAGGACGGGCCCTTCAAACTCAGCATTGCACTTACCTTAAGAACGTGGTGGAAAATACTAAACATTCTATGACGTGATGCCCTCTTTATAATGTTAGTACGCTATATGTAGTTTGCCTCTTCTGGATAGACAAGAGAACACTTTGCTTTATTTATTTTTATCAATCTGCGAATTTTGTAACTGTTCTTTTTTTCCTCTCTGTGTTAATTTCTAAGAAGCGAAAAGTCAATTTTGCAGCCCACGTGCAGTAAATTTAGGGAAACTTACAGAAAAAAGGGAAAGAGAGTTTATCATTGACTCCATTAGTTTCATCTGAAGCAGACACACACCATAGGGCTGACAGCCAATATGACAAGCCACGGGCACCTCAGTTCCATGGACAGTGGTCACACAGAATCCCCCGTACTTGGCACAGTGTGATTCAGTCTGTCCCGTCCGTGAGCATTGCCTCTGAATTTTCAGTTTGGTCCTCCCAGCCTCTGGTAGAACTTTGCCTTGGGTTTTCCCAAGGCTTGCGTCTGTAACAGTCAACAACACATGGTCCCTCCCACCTTGTGGCATTTCTAGATTCCAGCTGCCGGCCTGGCTCAGCCACGTAGGAGGGGATGTTTGCCCAGGTGAGACCAGGAGCAGGTTCTTTAAGTTTCTCAAGTCATCCCGGTAAACTGAATCAAGTAAACATCATTTATGTTTCACTGGAGGCCAGTTTAATTTCTTAAATAATGATGTGGCACAATTTATGATAGAATTAAAAAAATTGTCACTGAGATATGGAGCCAAGCAATTTAGGAGCAAATATTTGTTTCTATACAAAGTATGGACTGGCTATTAGTTACACTATCCATCTGTCATCATAAGGGTCTCCTTGAGCTGGTAGTGTTTGCTGGAGAGGATGTTCCAATCCAAAGCAGAGATCTTTGCAGGAAATGATAGATTGGGGTTACAGTACCAATAAACTCTTCTATAACTTTCTCTCTGGCCATTCATCACTAATATTTTTCCCACCTAACATTAGATATTCAAAATGTTTTTTTCCCCGGTGACTTTTGTATATAACCTTATTTTGTATTTATCCCTATTCCTTTACTGAAACAAAGATAAGTTCTTTTACCAGTGCACAATTCAACGTCTGGCACGCTTTATCTGCACATCAAATGTTTATTTAAAAGATGAATTTGAATTCAATCACCTTGAACGTTTTGCTTGATTACTTCCAGTTTTCTGGAGGCAGGCAATTCTATTATCTATACATGATGAGTGGAGAAGATAAAAGGGGACATTTTGGGCCTAAAATACGTGAAGTGAAAAATTTGCAGTAAAATGGTCAATATCTAAATACGTATGTTATTGGACAATGTAATTCAGAGACAAGAAGAGTCCTTGCATTTTACCCAATCAAAGCACTTTAGAGTCAAAGAAACAAAGGGCCGTGCTCTAAGTCACACAACTGGTGGATGACCTCTGGGTCAGAAATCCTCCCCTGTGTTTCAGTGGCTCAGAACACTCGTCCTGAGAGCAGCTCATGGATTCTACGTGGGGTTAAGCCTCCCTTTCTCCGGACATGGCTTTAAAATTAAGCTTAGTTATTAACGCTGGTGATGTGTTTCCACGCTGAGGGGGGTACCTGCTCCGTACGTTACAGACTCGTCGAACCAGTTTCCTGTCTCTGGGCAGGTCACTGCTCACCGCTCTTCATGTCCAATCCCAGCCGTAGACAAAACCAGGAGGAAAAGTCTCGTGTCATTTGAAAATGTGAGCCGGTGGCCTTGAGGGGCATCTCTTGAAGGAAAAGTAAGACGGTGCTTTTCTCCCGGATGCAGCCTGCCTTCCAAACCTAACACATCCTTTTGTAAGATCATCAAGAGGCCCTGAAGGCATCCCCTTCTTAGGAGCTGAAATAACGATCCTTTCTCTAGCCTCTGTCCACACTGCAGAGCGAATGTATCTTCAAGCCTAAAATAAACACCACATACAGTGCGTCCCACGCCTTTCCTAATGACTGTGGCTCCTCCATTTCTTGATCTTTCCCTTCAGGGAATCGCTTCCTCCATAGGATGCTCTGTCATCCTTAAGGAAATTACTTCATTTCTTTATTTTCTTCAGGGAATTCCTTGTCTTCATTGGCTGTAACAGTCAATGGGTGGGACTATTTAAAAGTGCCCTTCACTCCTCTCCCAAAATGCTCAGATGTATGCCCCAAGACAGGGCCACCATCTGGCCTTTGAGCCAGTTGACAGAGAGATCACTCCTATGGAAGGTCCCTGGGTCCAGCAGAGTGCTTTGGTAAATGGCTTCCTGGGGCTCCTTGGACTCTGGCACCTGGATATTTCCATGCCTCCTACTCCAGCCCTTTAGTCGATTCAGCGAGCTAGTCAGTATCTTTCTTCCAGTTCCCATTTGGCTTGAAGCCTTCTAGTTTGGGTATCTGTTGCTTACAACCAAACCGCCCTAACTGACACATGCTCTAGTTTGGCCTGAACCACCCACTGGCCCTGTGACCGCGGCTTCCAAGCTGGTCACTTGTCTCTCAGTGCCTTACTGGCTTCAGTTCCCTCCCTTTGGTAGGGATCACCTGCAACATGCTACTCCCTGCTGAAATGCCTGAGGGCACACAGGAGGGGAAGGAGGCCAGTCTGGGTGCTTCTGGAAGGGCCTCCTGTCTGGGCTGAGACCTGAAAAATGAGTAAGGGCTGCAGGGTGGAACAGAGTTGGAGAAGTGGTGTGAACAGAGAGAGCAGGAGCACGTCCTAAGAACCAGGGAGAAGAAGAGGAACTGGAACTGAAGTAGATCCCTACCAGAGTGCCACTCTGAGTAACCTGATGTAGGAGGCTGTCCTGATTCTGGGACAACTGGGGAGCCCTTGAAAACCTTTTAGCAGAGCAGAAGTGTGATCCAACTGTCACCTCCAAATACTGAAGAGTCTCAAAAGCCAGTTGCAGATTCTGTGGGCTGCATTCATGGCCACTTGCTCTGGTTCCCTGTACATTCCCTTTAAAAGTTCATCTTCCTTAGGACTCAGTTGTCTTCTCTTCCTGGCCAGTCAGATCCCTACCTGTACTTAACTTTCCATGCATATGACGATGGCCCCCAAATTTGGCTTTAGCCGAAAACGCCCGTCAGAGCTTCAGACCTTTGCCCATCACTGGCTGCTCTGCCTCTAGAGGCCCCCATTACAAAACATAATTTCATTTTTTCCTCACAACATCTGCCTCTTCCTCTCATTTCCTTATCACAACAGAAGTCCTGACAAACACTAAATGATTTAAGTCAGAAGTCTTGGTCTCATTTTTTTTTTCCTTCCAATTTCCCGAATGTGACCCACAACCATTGAATTAACCACCAGATCTTATGGCTTTTATTCATTAAAAACATTGAATCTGACTTCTTCAATATCATTGCTTGACCTAAGAATTGATACTCTCTGACTCATATCGCTGGAAATGTTCCTGATAACATTTGTTATCAGGTAGTTCTGTCTCTACTGCTTACATCCTTCAGGTTCATCCTTCCCATGACACAGCGGATCCTGATGGTCACAGAGAGGCTGAATGGCCCGGCACGCCATACTGATGTTCTTGCGCTGCCCAATTCCTCTGGCTCCTCTCTCCCTTGCCCACCCTCTCCCTCCCCTCACTCTGGCCACGTTTGAAACTCTATTTGACTTTCTCAGCCTATCTGGAGCTTTCTCATACCTCTCTTCATTTGTAGGTGGAGGCCCTTTGCTTAGAATGTTATTCTTCCTGTCTTAGTCAGCTCAGGCTGCTGTAGCAAAAATACCATAGACTGGGTAGCTTATAAACAAAGAAAATTTATTTCTCACCGTTCCAGAGGCTGGAATTCCGAAATCAGGGCCCCAGCATGGTGGCGTTCCACTGATCACCACCTTCTGGGGTTGCAGACTGCTGACTTCTCCTTGGCATCCTCACATGGCACAGGGACGACCCCAGCGTGACTTTTCCGAGGACACTACTCCCATCATGAGGGCCCCACCTCATGACCTCATCCAGTCCTAATCACCTCCCAAAGTCCCTACCTCCTAATACTGTCACACAGTGGGGTACGGTTTCAACCTATGAGTTTTGGGGGAAAACAAACAACCCGAAACATTCCCTTTTTACCTTTAAGCCTTCAGATAAGATGTCCTCTGCTCCCTCCTGGGGGTTACTTTCTCTTCCTGCAACTTGCCTTTTCCCTTACACGGGGCCCCAACACAGGTAAGAGCACTTCCTGGGAGGGACTGGGCACCTCCCTCTTGGGTGGTTTCACAGCTTCCCTGCACCCCAGGCAACACTTGGTGAACTATGAACTGAAAAGAGAGTGAGAAGCGGAAGGTGTACGTGTGCCAATGGATGTAACATCTTGTGGCTCGTGATCTTCAGAGAATCATTTACCGTGGCAGTGTTTCATTTTTTTTTTTCATGAAATCTGTAGATTTACATTTATTTTCCCTCCTGACATTAGTTCTGCCACATTAAACAATTCTTTACTATTTGAATATTTTCACTTTAAAATGTGTCCCGGGGTAATAAAGCTGAAGGAACACATTTGCAGATGAGAACAGTCTAGTCGACGCAGATCCTTCACTGGGTCCGTCTGAGCAGCCCTCCCCAGTGCTGTTTATCTGGAATGTGGAAGTGCTTACGTGTTGTGCAATATTAATAAAACATTGGGGGCTTTTTATTTTTTTTATTTATTTTTTTTTATTGTACGTAACCGCACTTTATTTTTTTTTTAATTTTTTTATTGTTATGTTAATCACCATATATTACATCATTAGTTTTTGATGCAGTGTTCCATGATTCATTGTTCGTTCATAACACCCAGTGCTCCATGCAGAACGTGCCCTCCTCAATACCCATCACCAGGCTAACCCATCCCCCCACCCCCTACCCTCTAGAACCCTCAGTTTGTTTTTCAGAGTCCATCATCTCTCATGGTTCGTCTCCCCCTCTGACATACTCCCCTTTTCTTCCTCTCCTGTTATCTTCTTCTTTTCCTTTTTTCTTAAAATATGTTGCGTTATTTGTTTCAGAAGTACAGATCTGTGATTCAACAGTCCTGCACAATTCACAGCGCTCACCGTAGCACATACCCTCCCCTCATTGGGGGCTTTTTAAATAAGCAAATCGATGATTCTCCTGTCCAAGACACATTCTAGTAATAGTAAAAAATATAAGCCAGGGTAGCTATGAGTTAAACAAAAGTTATTTTCTGCATTTTTTTGCTTTTACATTACACGTGTGACACCACAGCTAATCCGAAGTACATTTTTTCACTTTATTTTTTTATCTTTGGCTACTATACCATCTTCCAATGACTTACCTTGAAGATAATATGTTAATTTCTGCTCCATTCACCTCACAGAGTTAGACGAAATAAAGCATATGGAAGTGATTTATAAACGTTGAAGAAGCATACACACATTAAGTACTTTTTTAATACTAGCAATCAATCATTAATCACTGAGGGTCTACTATGTAGAAGTTGTACGTGCTAGATATAAACACAAAGATTTAAAAATCCCGGTCTCTGCTGTTAAGTAATTTGCATTTGGTTTTGAAGAGACTATGGGGAGAAATGATAAACTATCAGCAGCACAGTCTGCAGCAGGGAGTCCAGAGCTGGTGGGGCCAGAGCAATTCGGGGGATGGGAGCGTCGATTCCGAATGCCACTTCAAAGAAGTATGATTAGAACTCCTGGTCTTGAAAAATAAGTGGAATACAAAAAGTATTTATTTTGGAATATGGAATTCTAGGATGGTCCCAAGATTCTAGGCCCCTGTGTTTTCGACATCCCTGTCTAATCTCCTGACCTCAAGTGCCGGGGGACCTTTGATTACGAAGGGGCATCCCTCCTGTGATTAGGTTCTGTTATATGACAAAGATGAAGGGATCCAAATGTAATTAAGGCCCCCTTCAGTTAGGACCTTAATCAAGGGGCACCTGGATGGCTCAGTCAGTTAAGCGTCTGCCTTTGTTCGGCTCAGGTCATAATCCCAGCGTTCTGGGATTGAGCCCCACGTCGAGATCCCCGCTCAGCGGGGAGCCTGCTTCTCCCTCTCCCTCTGTCTGCCACTCCCCCTGCTTGTACTCTCAGTCTCTCTCTCTCTCTCTCTCTCTCTCTCTGTCAAATAAATAAATAAAATATTTTTTAAAGGACCTTAATCAAATTTGAGATTATCCTGGGTGGGCATGACCTAATCAGGGAAAGCCCTTGAAAGAGGGGCTGGCCCCTGCCTGAAGAGAGAGACAGTCTCTGGCTGGCCTCAAAGAAGTAAGCAACCATGAGCCCTGCGGCTGCCAGGAAATGAGCTCTGAGGGATCTTGGAAGCAGATCTTTTCCCACACAAGCATCTGATGAGAAAGCAGCCTGGCCGGCATTTGGGGTACAGCATCGTAAGATCGGGAGCACAAGACCCAGCTAAGCTATCTATCCCTGGATTTCTGACACACGGAAATAACAAAAGCCAATTACTGAGTGTGTGGTAATTTGTAATGCAGCAATAGAAAGCTAATACAACTCCTGTGGCTCAAGATTCCCCTGCCTGGAGTTGTCCTTGAGCTACTCTTTTGCCCTTCACGAGCCAGCATTCTCTGCAGAGCACCTTCCTCATCGGAGCTTCTCAGAGGCAGGCAGAAAGGAGTTGCCATCAGTCGGCTCCTGCAGGGAGTGAGCGTGCTCCCCTAGGAGATGATCAGGCCGCGTGCCCAGAGGTGAGACAATGACCCATCATACGGTGTGCACACAGGTTCCTGAACACACCTGAGAACCATAAACACCATTTCTGGAAGAGACTTCCAAGTCTACACTGCACTTCTCTCAGTTTACCCCTGAGGCTCGGGGTGGCACATCCAGGTCCTGGAGGAGCTGGACGTGGAATCCGGGTCTTCTGACACCCAGTCCAGCGTTCTCAGCATCATCTGAACCACCACTGAGCCAGGGCAAGACCCCATTCTAGGGACCACGCTCATGACAATCTCATGCTTGCGGTATCTCATTAAGGTCCAAAAGAACAACATGAGAAATGATCCAGTTTTCCTTGCTTAGATCACACTAGTGGTTGCTTTTTCATGACAAATTAGTAATAACTCTCAGGCACATTTGGCAAGCGGAAGAAAAATGGATTTTTTACAATGCATTGAATAAACATCTTCCGCATGAACATCTCCTATCCTTCACTGCCTTCGATACAGTGGAAGTTTATTGACGTATGTACTGCAAGCTACGTTTGAATGATTGCTTCATATATTATGCTATGCTACATTACATCGTGTTCCTTTTCTGCTTCCATAGCCCAAAGACTTATTGGAATCAGTTGTTTCAGACTCATAAAATAAACATGACTTAGAAAAAAAAAAAGATTATTGTGCTAAGAATTCCACCAGTCTTTTGAAACTGCATCCTTGATTATTTGTTGAAATTCATTTCATTTTTCTATCATTATCCTAGTGCGTGTTAAGTCCTACCACAGAGGATAAACGTACAATCTGCTCAGTGAGGCAGTTTGTTATAAGCTAGGATGAAACGTTTTCAGTGTTATGGTTTGTTGACTTTTTTTTTTTTAAAGAAACTAGCACCCATAAAGCAGAAAGTTTGTTTGAAAGTGTGAATTCTAAAATGAGCCTTTTTCTAAAACAACCCCATCTAAAATTTAATTAAACTGTCCTGTCTTTATCAATAAACCATCTACATTCCATGTAGTAGACACTTTTAACAGGAAGATTTATGAGTCTGTAGAAGCAGCAGGGTTGAGAAGAAGATGCACAGACATCAGAGGCTGGAATCAATCCTGGGATGTCCTCCATCAGCCCCTCTGGACCTGCCCTCCACTCCCCTGCTTGGCTCTGTGCAGGGCCCCACGTACACTGCCCCCTGGCATGGGCTCCTTCACCGTTTGCCTTCCAGCTGAGTTGGGCCATTGGGAGAGGCATGGGCAGGAGATGGGTGCGGGGGTGGCTGGTGGGGGGGGGCTGCAGATATTCCCTTCCCTTCCCGGCAGGTCCCCCCAAACTTCTTCCCCCGAGGCCATAGCTCTTCTCAGGGTCCTTTCCGCATGGGGCCTTCTCTAGGTTATACAGGGTCCACTCCCAGGTGGTTCTGCTTTGTCCTGTCTTTCCCGGAACAGTGCCCGCACCACTGTCAACTGTCCCTTTGTAAACTCGCCTCCGTGTCAAATTTGATTGCGCCAACTGTTTCTCTCGGGGGCCCGTGATCACACAGTGGTGGTTCATTTGCAATCCCTGTATGTGTGTGTCCTCTTTTTCTCTCTTCTAAAAATAAGGGGTAAATATTTCTGCTCAGATTACCTCATGAGCCTATTAGGAGTATAAAATGTGAAAATATGTGGCTAAATTCTTTCCAAAGTTTAACACTTTTATTGAACTCATGTATATTGAAGGCTTGCCTTGTGCTAGACACTCGAAAGTTACTATGTAGGAACACAAAAGCACATAGGTGTGATCGCTGCCAGCTGATCACTGTACTAGGAAGACCCAAGTGAAACCAAGGGGACATGCAAGGTCAGGCCAGCTCAGATTCCAGCTGGGGGAAGAGGGAGGGTGGAGCTCCAGCCCAAGGTGCCATTTGCATTGAGTATCAAAGGATGCAGTGGTCTGGAAGCAGGAATGGACTAGCCTGGACTAGCCCAGGAGGAGAGAGAGTGGTGAGCAGGGACAGGGAGCTCTGATCAGCCTGGTTACTAACTAGGCTCAGAGTGTTCAAGCACTTCCCTATCTGCCAGGTCTCAAAATGGGGGTCACTTTCCTAACAGGCATCCTCTGTGCTCTAGCTCTGCGGTTGGTTCTCAGGGTGTGGTCCTGGGACCAGAAGTGTTGGCGTCGCTGGGAATCCGTTAGAAATGTGAATGCTCAGCTCCACCCAGACTGGCTGAATCAGAAACGCTGCAGGTGGCGCCCAACAGGTCTTTAGCTTAAAGTCCTCCAGGGGATGGCAGTGGTGCCCAAGTTGGAGAAGCACTCTGCAGCTGTGCACAGTCGCTGCAGGTGGGCGGTGGAGGAGCCTGGGACCCAGATGGGGAGCCGGTGGGGCTCTGGGCAGCATGCTTGGCCACAGAGGACCCTGAGTTCGGAAGTCACCCCGCTTCTGCCCCAAACCCCATCCATGACTGAAGTCAAATCCCCTTTCTAAATTTTTCCACGTAACACGAGGGACTTGAATTGTCTTGTCTTTAAGGTCTCTCCCAATACGTATTTTTTTGCCTACAAATAATGAGGAAGAGTTGAAGAGAGAGACATGCACCCAGAAGACCAGGGTATGGATTCAAGGTGCTACTTCCCGGTCCTGTGACCCGAAAGCCTTGCTTAGCCTCAGCTTCCTCGTCTACACTGAGATAAACACCATCTACCTTGCAGGGTGATTGGGAGGACAAAATGGGTGCTACCACTGAAATGTGAAAGCCAACCTTGCTTCCGGTTTACTTCTGTTCCACTGCTAAGGTCTCTGCCCATGGTTGGCGTCTTGCAGACAATGTCTCCAGCTGCCCAGGCCAGGTGAGATTTCTCTGTGACACGCTGTCACGGTCTCACACAGCCATCCCCCAGAGCTGGGTCCTCATTTCACCACTTGGGGGATTACTTGGTTGATGTCTATTCACCTGTAAGATAACAGACCCCATGAGGGAAACACCATGACTTGTTTTTAATCCATTCCATATTTAGTGACTACAGCATAGCATGCACGCAACAAATATTTCTTGAATGAATACATGAGAAGTCCTTAAAAATCATTTCCAAGCTTTCTAAATAATCATGCCAACAGGTGCCGTAGGACTGTAATGAAATAGCTCCTTCACCTTTACAAACAAACATTTCTGAGCACCTAGATTGAAGGGGGCAGTGTTCTAGGTCACTTTCCTCATGGGATTTTTCACCAATAAAACATACGATGGCCTTGCTCTTTAAACACGACCTCAGCCAACCAAGCCCTCTGCCGTAATTTATCATAGTGCCCTGAGTTCTATCCTTAAGTCTCCATCTTCCAGCCACCTGGGGCACCTTGCTGAGCCCTGACTTTAACTCTGGCATCCTCACACCCGCTCTGCCACCAGCCCCCACTGCGGGTTTACTGTTTCTCTGGTCCTAAATCCTGAGGCTGCCTTGCTTTGGATCTCTCTGCTTTATTCTGGGTTGATACGGAATGTTCTCATTCATTCTTTCTCTCTCTCTCTCATATTTACATAGACATATAGCAATATCAATATATATTATATCAATCTATATTGACATATCTAATTTATCAGTACATATTATCTATCGATATCGGTAATAGTTGGCTATGTCAGTGTTTCCTTTTTTTGACCACTGATAGCAGAAAAGGAGGACTTCCCAACTGCAATTCTGTATGTTGAGAGGTGCCTGTCACCAAACCACTTCAACACCTAATGGCAATTAGCAAAAGGCATTTGGATCATTCGGCGATCCCTGCCTTCAAAATGACAAATACACTGCGATCTGCTTTCCCCGTGTTTGAGCAATCAGCGTGTGACCTGGAGGTACAAGGACGCTCGATCAGCTCCGATACCACATCCTGGGACCGTCGGGGCGCTGGCGCCATCCAAGGAGATGCCAGCCGGGGCAGCGTGGGCAGAGGCGCTAGAGGCTGGGGAGTGTTAAACCCCAGCGAGGTTCTTACAGTGTGACTCTGACCCCCTGGGGGCCTCTCTGAAATGCAAACCCAGCCCCCTGTGGTCCTACTGTGTCCAACACTGGGGCCGGACCCAGCCCCTAATAGTAGTTGAGACCTCTGATTCTGATGCACAGTCATGTACATGAGCCCCGAGCCCAGGGCACTATCTGATACTCATTTTGTCACTGAAGATGCAGAGCACCCCCATTAAGCTAACCGTCCATGCTGAGGTTAGCATGCTAAGCTGAAGCCACTGTGGCCTTGAGCCTGTTTCGGTATTGATCTCACGACGGTCACTCACCACACAGAAGGGTTGTATGTTAAACAGGGATGGGAGGAACCCAGTCTACAAATGACTCAAGACATGTGTCCTCTGCAGGAGGCATCACTGGGCAGCTCTGTGTTGTCACGGGTGGTATCCAGTTGCTGTTCTCACTGCTTCAGTGTTTGCTCATGGACGGGAGAGTGGCTTGGACAGGGAATCCCACAGAAGTCACTGAGCAGCCATTTCCAGAATATAAAGCTCTCAGCATTCATAGCTCTAGGATCTCCGATGTTCCTCGCAGCCTTGTGAGGGCTGTGCCATTGTATCAGGAGCTCCTCAGTGTCACCTCCCCCCTTCCGGACTTGGCCTGACCACCGTGCAAGTGTTGTACGGATTGGTCAGGTCACTTCCAAATGTTCTCACTCTTGCTGCCAGCAGCCAATTCTAACTGAATCAGTGAATCCTCTGTTTCTTCATGTGCCTGTTCATGATCTACCGATCTGCCCATCTTAACATCCAACTTTCCAGTATGGACTCAGCATCTACTGTGCCTCTGAGGGACCCCCCCCAAGGAGAAGGGCACAGGTGAAAATCCTCCTCTCAGGACCTGCCATGAAACATTTCCCCCTTTCCTCTCAGGGTTCATCTGTACCCCCCACCCCGCGAGTCCCCCAGACAGAATGATGCCACTTTTCTCTGTACTCATCAATGTAGCCGTCTTAATGGAAACAGAATTTATCACAATCAACTTTTTAAAGGCATTCACCTGGGTGTATCTTTAATTACATCTATCTGTGTACATGGTTCTTCCCTTCTAGAATCCAGTAAACTTCTCTCTCCCCTGCCCGCTCCACACAGCATCTAACAGAAGGCTTTGTATTTAGTAGGCCCTTATTTCTGTCATTATACTCTTGATTAGAAAACCAAGGAATGGGGCTGTCCTCCTCCCCTGAAAAAAACTGACACCTTGGTTGAAAAGGAGTAAGTATGAAACTATTTGCTCTCCTAAGCTGGTTGTTCATTTCTTTTTTTTTTTTTTAAGATTTTATTTATTTATTTTGACAGAGAGAGAGAGAGAGAGACAGTGAGAGAGGGAACACAAGCAGGGGGAGTGGGAGAGGGAGAAGCAGGCCTCCCGCCGAGCAGGGAGCCCGATGCGGGGCTTGATCCCAGGACCCTGGGATCGTGACCTGAGCCGAAGGCAGACGCTTAACAACTGAGCCACTCAGGGGCCCTGGTTGTTCATTTCTAAGCCTTGCCTGCAATTGTTGCCTATGATCCATCACCAAACCTTCTACTTCTTATACGTCTGTAGGTCTGAAGTACTATATTTTCCTTAAATGCAAAGAGATGGGTCTAGACGTTGCAAAGATTACTACATCAAACCGTAAAGTTGGAGCAGTTCCAAGACACCCCACATGCCCATGGTTCTCTCCCACCATGTCCATTAGAGTCCTGAAATTAAATACTCATACTGGTTGGTCATTTTAGTCAGTGTTCATTGGGCCAGTAAATGGAAGACAGATAGTAACAGATCATTTGGGAAGTACTAGGTTTCATTTACTTGAAACTAACAAACGGAAATCTTACCAGGAAATTTTACCCTGAGCGAAAACAAGGTAAACCCGTGTGACTTATGGGCAGCTCTTGGTTGGAAAATTCCTCCAGGAAGGAACTTTAAGGAGCAGCCACATCTCAGCTTTGTCTGCTGCAAGTGGTCACTTGGTGTCCACAGAGTTTTTCTCCTGAGGTTGGGCACCGCAGATGCCGGATCTGAAAATGGACCTCCCATTTTGCATCCCTCAATCCCCACCCATGTGTCAGTCCAACAGAAATACATGCAGTTTCTGAACAATCACCATGAATTCGCACATTGGCTTGGACATCCCATGGTATTTTTGTCTCTGTTAGTTTGACGAGCTCTTACATGGTCTTTAAGACACTGGGCAGAGGCCCTCCCCTTCAGGAAGCCTCCTGCACCCACCCTCCCACCCTTCCCTCGGGCTCCCTGGAGTCTGTCATGTGGCCTCACACTATTACATCCATGTCTCTCCAACCAGGCGATAAACTCAGAGAGTGGGACCCTCATCATTTTATCCCTGGCGAATTTTTAATGAATGATGAACAAGTAAAAGGGATCTCAAATTCACGACTAGTGATATTCCAATGGCCATTTTTAGCATGGATAGAGGAGACCAGATGTTTGATCAAAGATAACTTTTCATCATTCCCCGTGGTTTGCAGTCTTGGTCCTAACACGTGAGACATCCATCTGGCCATGGGTACTAAGGAAACTAAGGTGATCTGTGAAACTAGTTTTCCACTTATACACACTGAATGGCAAGACATGATTGAGGGATTTCTCAGCTGCCTGTTCGGTGCCCTGCAAATCTCCCCTATCCCCTGTTGGTTCTCTCTGTCATTATATCTTCAGTGCCTTGTATGAAATTCCTTGCACAGTTTGCTTTCTTGATTGAGAAACAATCTAGAATACCAGTGTTTTTAAAAAAAAGGGGGATGAACATAGAGGAATGGAAGGAAAAATAAGATGAAAACAGAGAGGGAGACAAACCATGAGACTCTTAACTACAGGAAACAAACAGCGTTGTTGGAGGTCAGGCGGCCGGGGCCGGGGGCGAGGGGGGGGATGGGCATTAAGGAGGCACTTGGGGGAATGAGCACTGCGTATTATATACAACTGATGAATCGCTAAGTTCTACCTCTGACACTAGTAATACACTATATGTTAATTAAATTGAATTTAATTTTTTTTTAATTGCTTGTAAGAAAAAGGAGGGGGTGATGGTAGTTAGGGAAATATGAGAGTCTGGGCCATCAGAAAGTTAGAGGACTGTTTCCGAGGGCTCCCTCACTTCTGACTCCAATTTCAAGGTTGGGGGTTCCCAAAACTGCCCCCAGTTCTGATAATTCACTAGGAGGCCTCACAGAACTCACTGCTTGCTGTTATACTCACAATTATGGTTTATTAAAGGAAAAGGATACAGATTAAAATCAACCAAAGGAAGAGATGCACAGGGCAGAATATGAGAAGGTTTCTAAAGCAAAGCTTCTCATGGAGTCAGGACAGGTGGATGTGTGATGATACATAGGGAGTACTGTCAACTAGAGAAATGGCCCCATGGTTCAGACTTGTTGGAGCTTCATGAAGTAGGCATGATTGACTGCGCACAAGGCTGATCTTGGCTTCTAGGTCTACTGAAACTCTGTGATGCAAAACCCTACCCTAAATCGCATAGTCCTCTTTCTCAGGTGACTAGCTCCCATCTTAAGACTATCAGGTATAGCTGGCCCACCCTCAGGCCCGGCCCTGCCCTGAACAATGACAATCCTATCAAATACAACAAAGATTACCTCCCAGAAGCCAAAGGCAAATCTTATCTTTAGGCAAGGCCAAATTCTTTATTCTACAGGGAGCACTGCAGGAGCCCATATATCAGAGAGTTCCTGGAAGACTTGACACAGCCCCGGAGAATATCAAGTAGTGGCAATATTGAATATATGCATAGCATTGCATTCAGTGGCAGACAAAGTGTGAGTTTCAGGTCAGCCAGTTATTTACTGGAAAATTCTACACTGGCCCCTTCATTTCTTAAAACCTTGGTCTCCTCATCTATGAAATAGAGAACATGATTGTACATTAAACTGAGATGAACTGAGTTTTAAGCATCTGAAGTAGTCCCTGGCACCAAGCAGGTAGCCAGCAAATGACTTTTTTCTCCCATTTCATTCTTTCTCTGCTTCTTACTCCTCACTAATGAGAGGGTTTATTGAAGCACAGATATCTCTCCTTGATGGAGCAGCTGCTTCTGCCTCCAGCAGAATGGTTATAACAGGAGAGATTCTTTTTTGTTAAACACATGCACGCACATATACACATATATACTTTAAAAAAAACCACCCTTCAGTGCTATGTTAGCGTTTTCAACAGCTGTGAGTCAAAAGGAACTATCACAAGGGTGTGTTTCCATGGCAACTGCCATGGTTACCGAGGAGAAAGGAAGAGAACAAGAGACGGACTTCTTGTCCACTTTCCTCCCCTGGCATCCACCGAGGGTCACACCAAACCCCCATCCAGAACAGCAACCTGCTTCCTTTACCGAGACTCTTGAGTGATGGTGTTGGGCCACTTGTATGAAGACTTTGGAAGGCTCTGGTTTCCCATGCCTGTTGTCTCACTGTAGAAAACCAACAATAAAATGAATCACTTCAGAAGGTGATGGTTTTATCACTGAATCACAGGATCTGGATGACCAGCACCACCAAAGCTTAAGGTAGTGGGGAGAGGGGAAAATGAGAAAGGGATGGATGGGGTAGGCAGGCTTGGGCGGGGGGGTTGTTCTTGATGAGCTGGAGGTATGATTCAACTGCCTTTTAGGGCTCATCCCACCCTGAGTCAAGAATAATCGTTTCAGGCGTGTATCTATGGCAGTAATGGGGTAAATTCAACAGCCCAGAGGAAGAAACAGTCATTACTTGCCAGAAGTCAAGTACTCGTGAAGGAGGCACAAAATAAGACTATTTAACTAAGGGCTTTGGATACAGAGTAAAACATAGATACAAAAATATTTTAAGTTTAGGAAGGAAGTCAGGACACCATGAAAATCAGAGAAATGTCTACGTGGGCAATAGTTGCCGAAGTATCCGCCATGTCGGAAAAGGTTGGCCATCAGCTACACAAAGGTCCAGACACTTTATGTCCCATCTGGAGACTCATGATCTGCCCTCTGCTGACTCTCCTTGAGGGCTACACGCTTTCTTTCGCCTCTTTGCCTCTGCAGGTAATTGTCATTCTTTCTGAAATAAACGGCAACCAGCAACACCACTATCATCTTCCACCTTACGGGTGGAAGGTAGTCACGTCTTCTCAAGTGATGGCTCAAGCATCTCCTCATCTGTAAAGCCATTCCGCCTTCCTGGCTAGTCTTGGGGCACCTGTCTCTGCGCAGGTGTTCTCAACTTCCTTCCCCACCCTCCACGGAGTCAGCCGCCACCTCCGGCAGCTCCAGTGTTACCTCTTCCCTGAGCCTGCACAGATTTCCCAGCGAGTAGCCCTGCTGCACTCGGGCTGCACCTCTCCTGGACTGCTCGATATGGTCCACCATGGAGACTCATTTCTATGGAGGCCTTCAGTGCGCTGCCAGACCGTGATTCTGAAGCATTCACATAGATGCTTGACTTATTATTGTGTGTCTGCCATGACTGGCATCTAATAAGAAAACAGTCATGTGTTCAAAGAGCAATTCTGGAAGGATGTATGTTGAACAAGTATCTGTTGGATGAACAGTACAGTTTTATCAAAGAGGATACGTTTTACAGCTATTTGTAGAGGGCATGTTTCCTTTTGGCTGCACTCTCATTGTATGAGTCTCCTACAGCTGCTGTAACAAAATACTGTGGACTGGGTTGCTTACAGCTCCGGACGTTTCCCCGTCACAGGGCAGAAGGCCAGAAGTCTGAAGTCAGTGTGCTTGCAGGGTCCTGCTCTCTCTGAGGCCTCTAAAGGGGACACCATTGTCTCCTCCAGCTCCTTGTAACCCCGGGCTTTCCTTAGCTTGTGGAGGCATCCCCCAGGCCTCAGCCTCCATCGGAACCTCTCCCTGGGTCTTCACCCTGTCTCCCCTCCGGGCATGGTTCTGTCCACGTTTTTCTCTTCTTAGAAGGACTCTTATTGTACTGGATAGGGGCTCATCCTCCTCCAGTATGACCTCACTTTAACTAATTACATCTACAGTAACGACTCTCTTTCTACCTCAGATCATAGTCTGAAGGGCTGGGGGCACTGGGACTGCAGCACCCATTTCTGGGGGACACGGCTTGACCCACAACACTCTTCACTCCTCTGGCAAGGACAGGAGGACTGTACCTGCTTGTGGGGTCTGTACAACTTGAAGCCTTCCTCCTTTAGGATTGGGGTCATTTGGTTCTGTTGGTTTATCTTCACCCCCGTGTTCCTTTTGCTACTTTCAACATGTACTTTAAATGTCAGCAGCACCCAGTTCAGATGGCCTCCTGGCCCTTCAGATTCACAGGGGCTCAGCGGTGAGGCCAAGGGAAGCCGGCAGCCGCAAGCACCACACCTGTACACAGCTCTGCAAGGAACAGTAGAGGCAGGAATGTCTCCAGAGCATATGGAAAGCGGGGAGATGCAGAGGTGCTCTGGGAGCCGGGATGCAGCAAGGAGCTTCTCAGGGCTCGGTCTGCAGGGGAGGGGACAGAAATAACCAGCAAATCCCTTCCCTGTGGAGAACCACCAATGAAAAGAAGCAACAGTCAAGTGACAGGAATAAACAGGACATAGATTTGGCCTTGCAAACTGGACAGGTTGTGGCTCCAGATGGCAAAAAAAAAAGAAGAAAAGGAGCCATGAACAACAACAACAGTTTTATTCAGTTTGAACACTCACCAAGTTTTCTTTAATTATTACTCCCTTCTGGGACTCCAGCTGCATGGACTGGAGGGGCAGACTCAGCAGGGCGGCTGGCTAAGCCAGGAGCTGGTGGGGAGCTTCCACGGGGCCCAGCCAGCTCGGGCTCTAACCAGGGAGGAGGTCTTGACTGGGTTTTCCAAGCGGCTCAGGTGACAGGCTGTCAGGCGCGTGGCTGGGGTTCCTTTCCCTCCAGGTATGAGCGCTCTGAGCTACCGTGACCACACAGCTGGGCTGGGAGAGGGGTGTCTGGTTCCTTGGTCAGTCACCGCCTTTGGAGCAGGTGCTGGGATGGCAACCTGGCAGGACCGTACGTGGCACTGGCCAAAAGCCAGGATGGACACAAAGCAGAGGAGACCGGGCACACTGGGAGAGAGTGTGGGCAAAGCAATAGCGAATGTTTTCAAAATATCCTTCTGCAAAGACAGAACCTCCCTGGGAAGCTCAGCTGCCTCATCTGGAGTTCAGGGCGTGTGTGTTTGAGATGCAGAGAGTGTGCCACGGCAGAGGCGGTATAGGACTGGGAATCTTGCGAGGGCCTTGCAAATCACCCCCCAGGAAATTTACCTGAGAAAGGCACAGGCCTCTTAGAGCCTCAGTTTCTCGTGAGCCCCAGCAAGCCCCCTTCCTCCTTGGGAGAGAGAGGCCTGAGGTGAGTGTGTGCAAATGCATGGGTGTGACATGCACACACTGAAAGCCCATGTTCTGCCCCCCAGCTGTGTTTCCTGATGGGCCCGTCCTTCTCCCCTTCTGGTTGAGAGAAAGGCAAGTCACATTCACAGGCATGGATGCCAACCAACTCTCAACGAGGGAGAGAGCGCCTCTTTCCCGTTCAGCTCTGCAAGGACATGCGATCGCCCCAGAGGACTCCCAATGGGATGACAGGCCGCCCGCCTTGGCCCCGCAAAGGAAGGCGTGCGTGAGGCCATTAACTGAACACGATACTCAGCTCTGCTCGGTGAATCCATCACAAACACACTTTCCTTCCATGTGCTTTTTTCTCCTTTGAGACCTTATATAATTATTTTATTTTTTAAATTTTTATATAATTATTTTAAATAATCCAATAATGTGACAACAAATTTTCTGAATCTATTTTACCCCAAACAACAAAAAATATTGTAATAATACGTCTACTGAATCGAAGGTGGATTGACAGCTGCTGGGGCAGGGTGGACCCAGAGAAAAGGTGTTCATCTGGATGTCGGTAGATTGAGGTATAAATTCTTGTTTCTCTGCGGGTGGACTAGGTGACATTGTTCAGTCGTTTGCCATGTCCATGCCTTTGTCTCCCCAACCCGAACACGAGGTCCCAAGTACAAGGCTGTTTTGATGGCTGAGTGAATGAATGCACAGATGAAACAGAAGTCTTTGACTTGATTAGAATGCCCTCCTGCATATGATACAGTTATGCACGTGTCCTGGCACACACTCACACACACTCTTTGGCAAGGATGCTCAGAATATCCTTCTGTAGTCGAAAATTATTGCAGACTCCCAATACTTAGATCTTGATTTAATGGTGTGTTCTTACGTGAGAGACCAGTTCCTCAAGGAAATTGCTTTCTATGTTCGATGAGTTCCTGCAGAGTGTTCGCACCACATATAGAGGCGTCCCCAGGCTGTGAGCACTGTGAAGACAGGGCTCAAGTCTCTGCCTTCCTGTCATCCACAGAGGTCCTGGTGCACAGTCAGCCCCCAGGGCTTATTTGTCGGCTGTCAAACAATACAGTGAGACCCAGGCAAGCCCCCTGTCCATGAAGTAACAAATGTTTGGAAGAGAAGTTGATGCTCTAAGTCATCAGATCACCCCTGGGACTCACAAAGAGTACAAGGGTAGTCTTAGCAGCCTCTAAGGGCAGGGCCCAAGTCCCGTGATTCTCCACCAGGTGCAGGGAGTGTGGGCTTGGCTGTGAGTAAACTGTGGCTGAGTAGAGAGTGGGAGGCTGGAGGGAAGGCAGGGGTCCTGCTGGACAGTCTTTGCCCGAAAGTCATGACTGTCTCCAATGACAGTACCAGTGACTCTGGATAAATCTCCTGGTCCAACTGGAAAGACACTTCAGGTGGACAGAATACTGAGAGACAATTCCAGAGTGATTATTTCTGATGAGGAGAGAAGGAGATGATGGATTTGCAAGAGTACAAAGCACTTGTGACAGAGAAGTGTGTCTGGTCCCTGGAGAGTCTTCTCACTGACCAGGGCTGACCACTCAAGGAAGCAGCGGAGGCCAACAGTGGTGGTCTCGACTCCCCTGATGAGAGCAAACCCAAACCACCCCCTTACCAAGGGCTCATCCTCTCTGCTGGGGAAAAAAAATAATAATAATAATGAGCTTTCAAGAAAGGCATCGTGTGGGACAAATCTTGGATGTTCTCACCAAGTCTCCAGCAGCCTCTGGGAATAACCGGTGGTCTCGCATCCGTGCACTCTGATCCAGTTCTTTAGAGAAGGTACAGAATGATGACCGCAGGCCACCCTTGATGCACCTACATGAGCAACGGTCTGATGGAGGTTCGAACATAGGCCGTCACCAGACACAAAGGAAAGTGGGGTCTTGGAGGGAAGGGACGCCCCAGGATGGCACTGAAGGGAAAGCGGGCAATGTCTGGAGCCCCAGCTGCGCATCTCCCGGCACTTTGGCTTCTACTCCGGAGAGCTGCCAGCCCCTGAGCGTGGCTTGTCCCCGGCGAAGGCGAAGGCGCAGCATCCTGAGAAGGGCTTCCAGGCTCACAGCTAATTAAAGGCTCACAGGAGGTTGGGGGCTTGGCACTGAGCTGCTAATGCTTTTGACATTTGTCCAGATTAAAAATAATCCACCATCCATTGTATCAGAGATCTTCCTGGCGCTCCCTGTTCTCACAAGTGATTCTGGTTTTGCTCTCCCTTTTGCTAGACTAGCGGTGTTTTGGCCCAAAATGGAACTCAGCAAACAAGGCACTTGGAACAGATTGGAATTGAGAGGCAGCTTCTCTTTGAGATTCTGCCTCTTCCTCCCTCCTTCCCCGCCCCCCGCTCCCTCCCTCCCTCTCTTTTCTTCCTTTCTTTCCTTCAGTGTGTTAGAAACAGAGAGATTAAGACTCTAAAGAACGCAGAGCATTACCCAGTGGGAACACAGTGATGACCACAAGCCGTCCTGGTTCATTCTTCAGGCATTCAGACAGTTGTGGTTTCATGGTTTAAGTCAATACACATTTACTGGGCACCGAGGATAGCGTATTGTTCTCAGAAGGCGCTGGACACGCAAAGGGAAACATGACCTGCTTAGACTAGACTCTCCGGAAAGCAGACGGCCGGCAGCTAAGCACAATCTCAGAGCATGAAAGAAGGGGCCCGAGGGAGGGGAGCGAGGACACAGAGGGCAGGTATCACTGAGCCGGCCACCACTTTGTCAAGAGCCACAATGGGCTTCCGGGCCCATGGGACACCTCTGGACAGGATGTGCTGAGCACAACGCATAGCATGAGTTCGATCCAGAGGGATGGAGAAAGCCGTATCTGCCGGCTCCCCCAGGCTCACGTGCCCCGCTAATCGAAATCCCCTGTGTGGGATGTTAACTCTGCTGCGCTCTGGGCTGGGGCACCTGAGCCTTTGACTGCCAACGAGAAAGTCAGGCCCCGTGCCCTGCAGTATGGCCGTTCATCTGAGTCCAAGATCCAGTGCGTGGCGGGGCTCAGCAGGCAGGCAAGGTGCGAAGCATCGGAGGGGCTGTGTATGTGAAGGTGGTGAAGTCCAGTGCTGGTCCTTAAAGAGCTGGTGATATGATGACAACAATAAGATTTATTAGTATACTTGCTGCATGTCAAGTCCAGTGGTAAACCCTTGACGCGAATTTCCTAATTTAATACTTACCCAAAACCAAAGATTATTTCCCAGATTTCCCTCTATTACAGACTAGGAAGCTACACTGTAAAGTGCTGACGACTTGTTCAGGGTTACTTAGCTGGTTAAGTCCAGAGCTGATAGTAGCACTGAGAGACCAGCGTTACCCACCAGGCCCCCTGCCCGTGACTGTTCAGGGATCAGTCGTTCAGGCTCTGGACTGGGAGGCATGAGTAGCAGCCCCTCCAGAGCTGCGGGGGCTCCAGGCTTGGCCAGGCCCTGCCACGCTCCCCATACCCTGTGTCCCCACTCAGGCCGGGTACAGGTGGATCTGGGGCAACGCTAGGGTGTTTTCTCCAGAAAGCTAACATAAGAAAATGTATTTCCACTTGACAAATTAAGTGCTTAGAACAGTGCATAGACAAACAGAGTTTAGGTCAGTGTTGAGTCTCCAAGGGATTCCCATTACATAGCAGAAATTTCTCCATAAGGACTCAGGATGAACTGAGAACAGAAATGAAAGAATGGTACCCGGATTCCTGTCGGTGTCTCTGCCGACGGCCACAAGTGAGAGCCCCGGGCCCCTGTGGGGAAGTGGGATCTTAGGATGAGGCTGCCTTGCCCACCATCAGTCAGGTCAGGGAGGTCAGGGAATCCTCCTCCCCGTGAAGGCCTCCAGGAGAACCCCCAGGGGCAGGGGAAAAGACAGGAGTGAGACTGAAGCTTAGGAAAATCTCTTCTAGAAACCATCCCATATCACAGGCCGAGCCACTTTAGAGGGGCAAAGGGCTCCCAGCTCACCTAACTGTAACAAAACCTCTTCACAACACTAGTGCTTAAGGACCATGTAGCTCACTCTACAGATAGCTTTGTGGTGAGGTAGGAGGACCTGACTGTAAGCCAGAAGCCCAAAGACATTTTATTCCTCTAGCTGTATCCTCCTGCTCGGATTGCACGCTCATCAAGCAGGCCCCTGAGTATGGGGCTTGCATTGCAGGAGGAGACTAGAAGAGTCAAGCCCCAATAAATGCATCATCTCTTCCCAACAGATGCAGTTCTTGCAAATCAATAAATCATTCTGGCTATAGACACCTGTCTCTTGGGGGCTTTGTTAGTCTGGATCAGCATCAGCGAGAATGATCAATGCTGGGGTTCTCAGGAGACAAGAGTTTCTGAGTCTGCCGAACGAAAGCCCATGGGATTCTAGGGGACCTGGCGGCTCTCCCAGACCCCCACCCCTACATCACACCTTCACCCTCATATGGTTCCCAAACCATCTTCCCTGATTCATTTTCCAATTTCTTTATGGCTATAATGAAAGAAAATGTGGATTTATTCATGTTGCATAGTATGGTCATTTCACATATTCTTAAATCTTAAAACACACATATGCACACAATGGGTGCCAGGCTTTGTGCCATATGATTATGATCCAGGGATGAAAAAGACAGAACCCTTGCCTTCAAAAGTCCTACAAGTTAGTACAGAAAACTGCGTGAAACTGAATTACGATGCCGTTTTCTAGGCAAAATAAGCTTTAAAGAGGGAGTAGAGACTCTTACAGAAGAAGGTACAGTGAGGGAAAGAACATTTCACCCAGAGGGTAAATGAGCAAAAGCACCCAGTGCCGAAGCCCTAATGACCTGTGGTGCCTGGGGTTGGCACAGGCCTGGAGCCGACTGAGAAAGTCTGAATAAACCCAGAGTCTCACGAGCTGGCTTGATGAGCTCTGCATTTCTGTGGGAAGGTGGACAGGGAAACACTTTGGAGTTCTTTCCAGCGCAAAACAACAGCAAATTGTGACCATCTTCGGCCTAGACCCGGTATCCTAGAGCCAGAGAGTATGGTTTGCTCCGGTGGATTCGCTGGTCAGTGGCAGAGCTGGGCTGGAGTCTGGCTTCCTGCCCAGGGCTTTTTGATTCTGCCTCATGAGATGGGCTCTGTGTGGCTCCAGGACTGCGATTCCAGCATGCTACCACTTACTGTATACTCTCCGATAGCACTCATTGCAATGTGTGAATGTTGACCTTGGGTCCTCAATGCACCATCAACTTGTCAAGGCAGATGATGATTTACTTACTCAGTACTCAGGATAGCATCCAGACTAGAGAGCTATCTGAAGATGTCTAATGAATGAATAGATGAGTCATCAAAATAGTGCTTTTGCAAAACTAAAAATAAGATAGATTTATCTTAGAAACTCTCCGGAAGGTGAGAATCTCATTATAACATGGATCATTTCAAGGGGCAAGAACTCCCCAGGTGCCGAGGCATTTTGTGATTGCTGCTGACATGTTTCCGAAACTTTCATCCTGACTTTCAGATCCTCCACTCATTTCATATTAGTCTTCATACTGTTTGTAGACTTAACATTCCACTTCCTCCTGCCTCATCTAATTAACTTCTCTCTGAGTTTGGCCACAAGCTGCTCTCATGTGGAATGCAGTGGAACTCATTAATCACGCCCTTCTTTTACTTTGAGTCCCTTATCTATATGAAGCCATATTGATCTATTTCTCCTTGGACCCCATAAGACACGCATTGTTTTCACCTGTAAGTGGCTACTCTGCTTCACTTACATGCATCGTTCATCAATCAGCGGGGCCGTTTGCGCCATCGTAATAAACCCAGCCTGCGGCAGCTTATTGCAGCCGCTGGGTTTAATGCAAAGAGTTCAGAAGTTCTTACAGGCTGGCGACTCTCAAAGGTGAGTCTGAGAAGTATAGGGGCCTCATGGGGAGGCTCGTGGGGAGGCTTCTCATATTTTTGCACCCTTTTGTCCTTGACTCCTGCCAGGAAGAAGTCCAAGAGCTGGATCACTAATATTGGATTTCTAAACGGTTCAGGCCATGATTAGGACGTCTTACTCTCCAACGTTACCAGGACCCCCGCATCCTCCCCACTGCCCAGAGGGGGACTCCTTAGGGAGTGGGAGGAGAAAGGGAAAGAGAGGCTGTTTCTTATATCTCAGGATGACTCCTTGGAAAGATGTATGCATTAATTTGTTGTCAACCCTTTGTAAGGCACCAGGTCCCTACCCTAGTGGCAGCAGAGACAGTGCCATGTCATCACTGTGATGCTAGAGCTTTGCCTAAGACACAACGGGACCAGAGAACAAGGAAGCCCGGTCAGTCAAGGGAACCAGGGAAGGCTGCCCTGGGGAGGTGGTGCTTGGCGGAACCTTGAAGGGGAAATGAGCTTCGATCAGGAGGCACAGTGTAGGCAGGTGGCAAGTGCAATGGGCTGGAGGTGTGGGTGAGGATGGCATGTTCTTGGAAAGTTCACTAGTCCTGTTTCTCTAGATAATAAAGGACATGGAGTGGGTGGGGAAGAGATGAGGCATGCAGGTCGGGAAGACCACATCCCAACCTTGTTTGCTATGTTGAGGATTTTACTCAGAAGGTTATGGACGACACTGAAAAGATCGAAGCAGCAGAGACATGCATTCAGATTTGTGAGTTAGGAGGTGCAGCCAGGCACCTATGTGGATGGCAGATTGTGGGGTTTCCAGATGGAGCAGACACCAGTGGGGGTGGGGGAATGGGACAGAGTCCCCTAAGAATAGGGCCCCTCCAGCCATCCCGTAATCTGCTGCTCCCTCCTCAGCAGAGCCTTCAGACAAGAAGCACCGAATTTACTGCCAGTTGCACCACCTAGAGGCATTGGTCTTCAGCGGCTACCATTTGAGGATGAAGCCCAAGAGCTTCATCCAGCAGCTCCAGGGGGCAGCGCCTAGCAGTGTCCTTCAGATCCACCTCCTTCAAAATTCACTCTAAGTTCTCTAAAGTTAGACTTAAAGCTGGTAATTTGTGTAGACCCTGTCCTGTCACTTTCCTGCCTCCTCCTTCAGTGCCTTGCTCCATCCTTCAGCTCTTTTGTGATCTTGTGATTAATTGTGATAAGAACACCTAACATGAGATCTACCCTCTTAACAGATTTTCAGCATATAATACAGTATTATTATCTATAGGCACAATGTGCACCCAGATCTCTAGAACATACTCACTTTGCATCACTGACATCTTACACATGATGATTAGCAACCCTCCCCCTCCCCTCACCCCTGCAACCACCATTCTATCCTTTGTTCCTATGAGTTTGACCATTGTAGACACTTCTTGTAAGTGGACCTATGCAGTGTAAGCTCAGGGTCACCTCCAAATTCTGCAGAACAGAGTCCAAGGGCTCCTTCTCTCAGCTCCCTCACTCAGATACCCCGTGGTCTAGTCAACTTATAAATGCAGTCCCATTTTTCCTTGCCAAGGTTGCCCAAGTGTGCACCAGATTCAGAAGAGCTGGGAGTTCTGCCCTCCCTCCCTCTCCCATTTCCTCCTTTCCTTTCTTTCCTTCATTTGTTTTTATTACAAAAGCTGTGTGCCTGTGTATAAAACAGTAGATAGATTATAAGTGGATGGATGGCTGGATGGCTGAACAGATAGGCAGATGGAGGAGAGAATACTGTCAAAGTGAAGCCCATTCCAGGACTCTCCAGATTGAAATGAGAACAGTGTCAGTACATGTGAAGCCCGTGCACCCTACAGTCCCAACCCACCCCCCCCCCGCTTCTTCCAGTGTGCAGTTGGCTTTCTTCTGTGAGCCCATGGTCCCTTTTTATTTGACATATTTTACCATGTAAGCAGGATTCTCTAAACAACATATTTAATTTTTGAAACTTACAAAATGGAATCATTTGGTATTTGTTCTTCACAACATGCTTTTTTTTTCCCTTTACTCCACATTTCTCTCCATGTTGATATGTGCACCTGTAATTCATTTATCTTTCCTGCTGTATATGGTGATTTGCAGCCACGTGGCTTTTTTCTCCCGCTTTGCTAACTGTTGTCTATCCCCCTCAGCGGACATTTGGGTTGTTTCCAGTTTCTTGCCTCGACCAGCACTGCTCTGGATACCCCCGAACCAGTCTGAGTTGTGCTGCATGGTGACCTCAACAGTGATGGGTATTCTGTATGCCAAACACATGGGCATGACAGAGTTTTCAGTGTGGCTTTTGCCTGATTAACGAATTTGGAAATTCTTCTCATTGGTTACTAGCCATTCTTCTTTCCTCTTCTGTAAAATCTCTTCTAATATTTTTTGACTATTTTTTGTCTTTTAGTTATTGATTTTAAATAGCCCTTTGTATATTTTGTTAACTGTATTGCAAATATCCTCTCCTGGTCTGTGACTTGCATTTCCTTTTATCTGTAATTTCTTTCTAGGAACAGAAGCTTTTGGTTTTTCTCTTTCTACTTTAATATAGTCAAATATATATTCCTTATCTTGATTACTTGTTTGGGGGGATATATTTTTTTTTAAGTGTCCCCTATCCCAAAGGTCACAAAGTATGATGCTATGCCGTCTTAATCTTTTTTTTAAGTTTGGCTTTCATATATAAACTTTAAGTCATATGGAACTCATTTCTCTGTATGGTGTGAGGTAGGAATCTCCTTTTATTTTTCCATACAGTTAAACAATTTTCCTGGTGTCATTCATTGAATTTTTTTCAGTGATCTGTCTCTGCTTTTTGTTGTTGTTGTTTTTGTTCTGTGTGTCATCCCTTTGCATATTTGTGCACAAATACTATCTTTACAGTGTAATAGGCCTATATGTTATAATGAGCTATCTCACCATAGATTTAACTCTTATTCTATATTTTACAATACTTCAGCAATTTATTTCATCACAGTTTATTTATTTGTTTATTTATTTATTATGTTTATTCCTAGATATTTTACCTTCCTCTTGTCCCATAGTTTATTACTGTAGTATGGAAGTGCATTTGACCCTTATATAATTTTAGATCCATCAATGTTGCTAAGCTGTCATAATAATGTAACTGATTTATGTCTGTGTGATCTTTATAGAAAATCACATCATCAGCAAATAATGACAAATTTATTTTAGACTCACTTTCCAGTCCATACATACTTTTTCTTGTCTTATTTCTCTGGCTAGGGTGTTGAGTATAATATTGAATAGAAACATGATGGTGGGGGTTATTTTTATTTTTCTGAGAGCTGAGGGAATTATTTAGCCTTTCCCTACTTAGTAAAATTCTCTAACATACTGGGGAAGTTCTCTTCTCTTCCCAATTTGTTAATCATTTTTATCAGAAGTGCATGGTGGGGCGCCTGGGTGGCTCAATTGTTAAGCATTTGCCTTCGGCTCAGGACATGATCCCAGGGTCCTGGGATCGAGCCCCGCATCGGGCTCCCTGCTTGGCAGGAAGCCTGCTTCTCCCTCTCCCACTCCCCCTGCTTGTGTTCCCTCTCACTGTGTCTCTCTCTGTCAAATAAATAAAATCTTTAAAAAGAAGAAGAAGAAGAAGAAGTGTATGGTAAATTGCTAAGAAAATTTTCTACATATGCTTAAATTATTTTTCTTCTTAAATGTATTAATATTATAAATTGCATTAAGAGATTTTTAAGTGTTGAACTAAACCATGCATTCCTGGGATAAGCCAAATTTATTTAGTATATACTATCTTTTCTGTATTTACTAGATTTGATTTGCTAATACTCTCTTTAGAGTATTAGATTTCTCTTTAGATTTTTTCCACACATATTCAAGAATAAAATTAACTTTTAATATTTCCTTGTAGTGACTTTGTCTGGTTTTGATGTCCTAACAAAATTAGTTGGGAAATGTTCCCTCACTTTCTATTCTCTAGAAAAATTCATCTATGATTAGAATTATTCATTCTAATAACAGAAAACTTCCTAACATTCCTAGGATGATAGAGATTGCTTTATAAAAAAAAAAAAAACTACTTAAGACTGGTGTTTCCCTTGTGAAAATATTTTTTAGCTATTCACCCGTTTCTTTCAATGGTTATAAAACTGCCCATTTTCTCTAATTCTTACTGAGTCTGATCTGGAAAATTATTTTTTTCTAGGAACTTTTCTTTTTTGTCTAAGTTTTGTCTAAGCTTATTGATATAAGGTTGATCATAATGTTCTCTTATGTTTTTTATCTCTGCTGCCTATTTAACAATGTCCTCTTTCTTATTCCGACTATTTTGTTTATATTTTCCCTCTTTTTCATGTTTTAAATCTTATACAGATTTATCATTTTTTTACTATTATCAAGAAATTATAACATTATTGATGCAACTATTATATCTTATTTTCTCTTGCATTCATTTCTGGTCATTTCTTTATCATGTCTTTCCTTCTACTTTCTTTTTTTTTTTTTGTACTGTGTTTAAAAATATAATTGTTTACATCTATAACTTTTTCTTTCAAAATGCAATGATGGGTCTTTAAATTTGATGTTTTATTTTCATCATCATGCAGTCAGTTCTTATTTTTCTCATAATTTATGATTTCTTCTTTAACCTGTGAGTTGATATAATTCTGGATGATTATGCCTGCCTTTCCTCCCAAAACGATAATTGTCAGGGGCAATTATAAATATAAAGATTCTTCACATTCTTTTTGTTCAAGGTATATAGACAATAGCACAATGCTTAGTGGCATTTCAATGTCTCACTATTATAAATATTTTATATCCCAAACAAACAAGAAAAATGAATGTGTGTAGAACAAAAGCAATGTTTTAGCTAAACTACTTTGTATAAAATATTAATTATAAAAGCACCTATGTTTTGCTTTATGGTTCACTATAAGACTTTTGTACACATTCCAACTTTTGGGATATATGGTAATTGTAGGTCAATGCCTGGTACATGGCTGCTCAGTGATAGAGTAAGGACTAGAACTCCAATGTTTTCATATCAACTCCTACTTTTTCAACTACTGCTTTTCCCTTCATTCCATACCATTTGACCACATTTGAATGGGAACCTCCGATAAGAATATTGTCCTGGTGTTTTTAATAACTCATTAAATTTCCTTAGAGGAAAGCCCTAGACAGATTTGTGCCAAACCATTATGTTGTATATATAAAGTGACATTTTAGTTTGACTTTGCAATAATTATCTTGCCACTATAAACAGTAATGGTAGACCACCCAAACCATTGGCTTCATCTCATTATACATAATGCTGATTGCTATGGACATACATTTCTATCTCCAGGTTTTTCTCATATCACAGCATATTTGCCATGAGATTAAGACAATCTCTTCTTTTGGATTTAGGTTTTTCACCTGCATTTTCATATGATATTACCAAACTGATGATCTCGTTCAACCTTTCAATTCAATTTTATTATTCAATTTCACCAATTGTATTAGAACTACAAGTTAAAGAGATGTTGCCAACAACAGGGTGATGTGTAGAATCTGTAAAAATATAATGCACAATATAACTGGGAATATTAAGAGAACAGGATTTCATACCCTACGTCACTTTTGTCCTCAGAATTGATTCCCTGTTGGTGCCATGTCCCTACATATTCTAGGAATACACCAACATTTTTCTTTCATGTCTCGGAGAAAGATTCTCTTCTATCGTTTAGGTTAGTCACAGGCATCAATCTCATATTCTTAGAGATTTTTAGATGGTTGCATTTAAAAGCTTTCTATTTTTATTTTCCTCATCTTAGATGTCATGAGTGCAAAATTGGATAAACTCATGTTGGCATGGCTCTTGAGTTATTTTTTTCCCCTTATTTCCAATTCATGATCACATTTGTTGTGATAAGATACATACTTGTATAAAATTCCTATCCCATTGTTCAGAATTATAGTTGAGTTCCATAAAGGTGTTTGAAGCTATTTTACTGTATTTTCCTTTAATCTTTCCAGAAGTAAACATTACCCATAATAAAGGCCCGACTAGCTGCACTGAGCAAGACATATGAATAAAAACACTGTTGGTGTTTAAGATATCCTTTGGATTCATATAAATTCAGAGGTTTTGTTTACTCAGAATCAGTTGTGAGCTATTAATCATGTATGTCATGAAACTTGATGAAGTTTAGGAGGAACTAAAGACATAATGGACCAGAAAGGGAAATCTGAAGGTCTGCCTCTAAAACTTCTCATTGTTCAGAATTCCTCTATTCTATCATCATAGCTTAGATGCATATCTAGTATTTTGATACAAATAATTTAATTCTATATCTCCACTTTCTATCTTAATTTACTTGATCATAACATTCAAATTTACCAGAAGTCATTTATTATTCCAAGGTTATAACCAAGCAGACACTCACTCAAAACATAAAAGTCAAATCTCTGAAGGCCAAATTAGCTCCTGACCTGACCAGTCGCTCTGGTGGCAGAATTTTCTGCTTCAGAGTGCCTGCAGTAAGTTCTGTTCATAGGAGATGATCTCTGATTTACCATTTGAAGGCTGTATGACATCCTTGAATCTGCAGTGGGCATAATGCTGGCATTAATACCCCCCTCCCAGTTACTGTGAGGATTAAATAGATCACCGAACATGCTAAACAGAGTTCATGGTATATAATAATGATCAACAATTGTTTATTGAATAAAGGATGAATGAATCACATGCTTGTATATATGATCTTTTCTTCTTGTGAGAATGTTGTGATATTTCTAGAAGCCCATATAGGCATGTCAGGCCAGTGCTGGACAAAGTAACAAGAATTTATAGAAGTCTCTTCATTGGTTAGAAATTCTGGTCTAATCCTCATTCCTCACAATCAGATAGGGGTTAAGATGGATTTAATTTCATGCTTCACAAACTTGTTGCAATAACTTTATTGAGAAGTCTGGGGGTGGGGAATGAAAACTTTGAATGTTCCCAATATATATGTGCATGTATTTTAAAATTATATGTAAGGCCAACAGAGCTTTTTCTTATAATTATTTTCATAACTAAACTTGTTGCACTATAGATTCTGTTCTTTATAGATGTGTAATTTGAAATCCAATTATCACTCATATACATCAAAATAACACATTTGATATTTATATTTATCACAGATCTGCCATTTAACACCTCCATATTATGTTCTGCTTTCCTCCCATGATCACATTCCAAAATATATTCTACAGTCCAAGTTTTTTGCTTTATTATCATGAATATGACATTCATATTGGAAAATAAGTGCCTCCAATTCAATGTCAGTTATCTGTACCAGGTAGCTCTACCTACACAGCCTAGAATATAGAAGGGGCTCAACACATATTCTCAGTGCTGTTATTCTTATTTGCATATCAGCATTTACAATATTCACCACCAAATAATTGAACAGTGGTCTTGATAAATTGACTAGTGTTGCTTAACTACTCTTTGTCCACTGATACCAAAAAAAAAAAAAAAAACTTTAAATGGAATGAGGTAATGGAAAGACAGAATTCCTTCTCCAGAACTATCTCCGCTGGCTAATTAGGTACTTACGCAAAGACTCGTGTAAAGAGATCCTCCAGAGTGCGGGGTAGACACACAGCCTCTGCCTTCTAATAGCTTGCAATCTTGTTTGTTCACTCTTGCCTTCTGAATGCGTTGGTTTGGTTTTACAACACCAATCCTTACCAGAAGTGCTGTACACTCTTATAACAAATAAGAACTATAACTTTATTTCCTGTAATGGTTTGCAGACTGTCCCACACTATTTGGAATAATTGCATTGCCAATGAAACCTGGGTCCTCGGGTAGCCCGGGACTCAGTATTCAAGCTGAAATATGTCTTTATGTAATCTGAGGATTCAGGAAAACATGACGCACAACCAGAGGGCAGGCTTGGTTTGAATTTGTTACCTGCCCTGCTTTTCAAAGATCTGTACTTTGCTAATAATGATACAAGTAATCTTTTCCTGTTTAGCTCTTAAATCCCTGATGGACTTTCGGAGCTCTTACCCTCTCTGGTTTATCCTCAAGATGAAGACTGATCCATGATCAGATTCTAACCCAGATGTGTCACTTTGAGAATCCAGTGACGTGCACCTTTAAAATGTGATCTGACCAGTGATCAAAACACCTGAATAGTGACAAAGGTGAGACTTGCAAAGAGACCTAAATCAAAATCACTGTAAATATATACATCTCATACTCCACTTCCAAGACCTGTCATGGAAAATTCTGCCTAGAGGGAAAAAAATATATAGTAAACTGACACTACTACTATGTGTATAAAAAAGACCCCTAACATACGTTGTTAATTTTCTTTCTAAGTGGCCCTTTGCTTCTGCATGCATCCTTGAAGAAAATTACGACCTGTGTCCAACCACAAGATCACCTTTCTAATAACCTTCCTTTTGATGGGCCCAGTTGCTACTACCTGGAGAACAGTGATGGGAGCTGCACCTGTGTCTGGGTGAGAGCGTCTGCACCTTTTGGGACCAACACTCGGGCTGAAGCTTCTAGACCCAACCTGGATTGGGAACAGAGACTAGAGGTTTACCCTTGGCCATGTCACTTCTGAGGTCCCTCATTTGAAGTAAGTGGTGGAAGCTCTCTGACCCTCTGTCTCTGGAACCTGTGCAAGGGAGATAACAGGGTCTCCCATGTCTGCTTCACGACTTCGAGATAGCTAGCTGTGACGTTTAGAGACCCTTTGTCTTTACTCCTGTGGATTCCAAAACAATGAGATCACTAGAAGCCTGACATACAGAAGCAGGAGGTGAGTGTATGTGTGAGATGCGATGTTTATTTATGCATTTTATATACATATGTATGTTCAGACATAAACACACTCTTCAAAATTAATTTTTCAAAATGTTCTATGAAATTCGTTTCCATTTTGGTTATTTCATCTTTTAGTGCTGTCAGGAGCTTGGCCCCTTCACAACTGATAAATCACCCACATTAATCTGTCTTCCACCCGCTTCCTTCAGATTGTTCCCTCAGCCACAATAAGATCTGAATGTGTGCCTCTACACATGGCATCCCAAATTATAACCTCCCAAGTCTCAGGATTGTTTTCAAAGGGCTAAAAATTGCCATGCTCATAAAAACAAAACAAAACAAAAATGGCAACCTTGTTTGCCTTGCCAGTCTGTCAGAGCTTGAAAAACAAACTTCATCCCAGAAAGACAAACACACACAGCAAACATGGAGAAGGAGCGGCTGACAGAGCCGAGAGAATCTCCAGGCCAAGGAACAATAGAGGAGAACGCAGCCAGACGGTGTGCGGAGAGGCCACGTGCTATAAACGTGGTGAACGGGAAAGAAAGAGCATAACCCCAGCCGGGGAAATGCGTGTGACTGCAAGAACTTTCTCCTTTGCACGCACCCTCCTCCAAATGCCCAGACATCCCCGCCGTCAAAGCTCACACATGGGAAGCTGTGTCTGAATTCAGCTCTGCTCATCCCTTCCTCTTGAAAGATTGCCAGCTAACAGGCACGGTGACCCTGGCTTAAATGGAGGCATGTTTACCTAGCCTAACTCCCTCTGGCATGTACCATGCAGTATGCAGATATACAGAGCCAAACAGACCCCAAAATCCCGATTTTGCAAATCATTGTTAGGGTGAATCAAAGCCAATCAACTGCATATTTCCTGGAAGGCTTCATTTTACAATCCTGATGAGATACAAAATAAAAAGGCGACTTTGGCGGATTTCTATAATAACAGTTTATATTAATATTCTACAGGAATCCTTTCTTCCAAGGAATCTAAAGTACTTGAAAGGAGATTGGATTCTGCCCCAGCTCTGGTTCCAGCAGGAATAAATGGCAGCGCTTGGCAGCCACAGTGCCAACCTTAGCAATGTCTCAGGGGATGTGAATACAAAGCCGCACATGTTACAAATAAGTCTTCATTCACACAGGCTCTGGGCTGTCAAAGCTTATCGGCTGTTGGCCCCAGGAGGATCAGGACAGATCTATCCCTAGCTGAGGGGTCAAGAGTCAGTCGCCATGCAGATAAGTTCTTATTATGGCCAATGAACGTGGCGGTGCTACCAGGTGCCCTCTGATGAAGCTCTTCTACAAGTGTGTGCTGAACTAGACCCTTTCCCTATGTCATGAAATGCTCAGTGCGATCCTCTGAGGTTGGCAATTGTTACTGTGCACATTGTCCACATGAAGAATAAAGATTCGGGGTACAACTTGTCCAACACCATAGCCAGTAAGCGGCAGAGTCCAATCTGTACCCAAGGATTTCTGGTTCCAAAGTCCATGCCTTGTTACTCCACTGCTTTGATGCAGAGTGATTCCAACCATAGCAAGAGATGGAATCCACACTGTTTGCTTACAGGTATGGTGTTCTTTTCATTTTACTCTGCCAAGGAAATGGGGCTGAGAATCTTTAAAGTTCCTAGTGGCCAAGCTGCTCCCAGTCATTCAAATTCCCTTGCCCTACCTCCTTACTCCATCCGAGCAAGACCATGCGTCCCAGGGGCATCTCTTTCATAACTCTCTCTGGATCCTGAGCATCAGCTTTGTTTGTTTTTTTTTTTAATAAAGATTTCTTAAATTTATTTATTTGAGAGAGAGAGAGCAGGGGGAGGGGGAAAGGGAGAAAATCTGAAGCAGACTCCATGCTGAGCACGGAACCTAACAGGGGGCTTGACCTCACCACCATGAGATCATGACCTGAGCCAAAACCAAGAGTCGGTTGCTTATCCATCTAAGCCACACCAGTGCCCCTGAGCACCAGCTTTTAAGACTAGTTAGAGGACGTAGTGTCTCCCTAGATTGCCCCGATAATAAAAGAACATGGACACAGTTCTCTCTTTGATTCTCTATTTAATTCTCCAATTAAGTTGAATGTGTATTGTGTACAGGGACAGGGTGTGGACCAGGCTGACCATGTACCTCATTTTCCTCAGTGCAAAATTTAAAAAGATGTCAAAAAATGTTAATTATGATTAATACTGTTTCAATATAACATTTAAAGAAAATGAATGCAAAAAAATCATGATAAAAATATTTTTAAATAAAGATAAGATCAGTATTAGCAGCTGTTCCTTTTACCTCAGGCGCCCATGAGCTCAGCACAGCTCTGTGCTAGACGCTAGGCCTCTAGAGATCCACCAGGCCCTGGAGGGTAAGGACTTCTTAGAAATCTGATTGCAGTATTTGATGCAAATAACATTAGTTTCCCCACCTTCTAACTGGGAAGTACAATCTCTCCTTCAAAAGAAAGACACTCCAAAGTTACTGGACTGGACTAAATTTAGTTTTGCTGACATTGAGCTAGAATGGGGCTAGACATGAGTGCAGTCTTACAAGATAGAGTCTCATGTTTTCACAAAAGCCAGGTGGTGACTATTAATCACAGCAGCTACACATTGCATGGCAGATAGCCCACCATAAACTCACTGTTCCTTCTGTCCAAGGAACCCTTAGTGCGGTGAAGAATCCTGCCACACACCTCAAGGCAGCTACCTCTTGTGGATTGGGGTCACGAGGGTTACTGTGGACTCAAGCAGGAAGGGTGATCACTACCACTTCTTCTCAAGGCAATAGAAATGAGACAGCAGAAACTGAAGGCTGACTGCCTGTGGGGTCAGGGCAAGGGGAAGATATGGAAATAAGGACCAAAACCTGGTCCCCTTGCCCATGGTCCATGTCACCTTGACGTGGGCGGCACATGTTCAAGTAAACCTTCCCAAGTCGATTCTGCAATGACAGAGGTTGCAACCTGGCAAATAATAAATATCAGAAGAAATTCATTACACACACAATTGTCATTCCTTCATTGTAAGATGACAAAGCATATGTGGAGGGATGTCCTGCCTGCTTCCTTTTACAGACAAAGAACATGCATTCAAGAAATGACGTGATATACACCAAACCACCCACCTTTTGTGGGGAAGCCAGATTATTGTTGCCAGCCCGCCACTAAGTCCAGGCTTCAGGTCTATGGGAGACATAGAAGCACATCTCTGAAATATCTGTCTACTGCTGTCGTCCACAAACATCGGGGAAGGAAATCAAGGAAATGCCAATCTTCAGTCGATTCCATACCCAGGTGTGGAATCCCTGGTAATTATCTTTATTCTAACTCATGTTAAAAAAATGAACTCCTCAAAATACTAAATGTGGGGTTACCATATAATGTAGTATTTCCACTCCTGGGAATATAAAACTTGGACGTGAATGTCTATCAACTGATGAATGGATAGACTAATGGTGGGACAGCCGCATGATGGAATTCTACTCAGTAATAAAAAGGAATGGAGTAGTGACATGGGCTACTATGTGGATGAGCCCTCAACACACAATGTAAGTGACCGAAGCCAGACACAACAGAGCACGTGGCCTACAGTTCTATTTACATGAAATGTCCAGAACAGGCCCCCGGGGGCTGGGGAGGCAGTGGGGAATGACTGCTCATGGGTATGGGGCTTTTTTCTGGGCAAGGAAAGTGCTCTGGAATGAGATATTGGTGATGGTTGCACAATTCTGTGGATGTACTAAAAGACAATGAATTGTACACTTTATTTAATTCATTTTTTTTTTTAAACTAAGCTCTACGCCCAACGTGGGGCTTGACCTCATAACCCGAGATCAAGAGTCACATGCTCTACCAACTGAGCCAGCCAGGCGCCCCTGAATTATACACTTTAAATGGGTGAATTGTAGGGTTTGCCAATTGTATCTCAGTGAAAATGATTCAAACAAACGAACAAACAAAAAACTGCAAAATTGATCTAGGCAAGACCTGGCATCAAACTCTAGAAATCTGGCCAAAGGTGGAGGCGTTTTCTAGGGCAGCCCTGGGGGACTGGGAAGGATTTGAGGGGCTGCAGGCTCAAAGCCCTGCAGGAGATGATACAGATGCCTGTGGACACTATCCACGGAGAGAAAGGCCGGCAGCCCAGCAGCGGGAGGGAGGCCACAAGGCTAAGGCTGGGGAGTACCTGAAACGCCCTTCACAGACCAGAGAGGTGAAACTGAGCAGGCTGGAGTCCAGGGCTGGGATATGGAGACCCATGGGCAACCATGCTGGGATGTTCCCTCACAAAGGCACACACAGCAGGAGGTGGCCATGACCATGAGGACCCAGGCTGTCCAGCTAAGCAGGGGTGCAGCAGGAGCCCTAGTTCTGGGTGTGTGCCACTAGGAGAGGTGTGGAGTGTGGCCACAGGATGCATCTGTGAGTTCCTCTCCTCAACAATTTCCAACCCACTATGGATGGAGTATCTATTTAATTCTTCTGCAGCCCAGCATTTTATTTTTTTTAATTTAATTTAATTTTATTATGTTATGTTAGTCACCATACAGTACGTCATTAGTTTTTGATGTAGTGATCCACGATCCATTGTTTTCGTGTAACACCCAGTGCTCCATGCAATACGTGCCCTCCTTAATACCCATCACTGGGCTAGCCCATCCCCCACCCCCCTCCCCTCTGGAACCCTCAGTTTGTTTCTTGGAGTCCATAGTCTCTCATGGTTCGTCTCTCCCTCCGATTTCCCCCCTTGACTTTTCCCTTCCTTCTCCTAATGTCCTCCAAGCTATTCCTTATGTTCCACAAATAAGTGAAACCATATGATAATTGACTTTCTCTGCTGACTTATTTCACTGAGCATAATCTCCTCCAGTCCCATCCACGTGGATGTAAAAGTTGGGTATTCATCCTTTCTGATGGCTGAGTCATATTCCATTGCATATATGGACCACATCTTCTTGATCCATTCATCTGTTGAAGGGCATCTCGGCTCCTTCCACAGTTTGGCTCTTGCGGACATTGCTGCTATGAACATTGGCATATGGCCCTTCTTTTCACTACATCTGTGTCTTTGCGGTAAATACCCAGTAGTGCGATTGCTGGGTCATAGGGTAGCTCTATTTCTAATTTTTTGAGGAACCTCCACACTGCCCAGCATTTTAACTCAGATCGCTGGAGGGAGCGGGGACAGAAACAGTCTCATCTTATTCAGGACTTCGCTCTCCATTGCTCCCAGGCTGTCTCAGCTCTCGTTGGTGATTTGCACGGCGTCAAAGCAGTGGGGCCGTCGGCTGGGGACTCAACAAGGTGCACCAAGGGCTCCCCAGACCTCAGTCCCTCACACTGAAATGACCCGTCAACCCCATCTGCAGATCCACTCAGGTCCAGCTTTTCTCTGCTGACTGCCCATGCCGCGGCCATGGGCAGCATTCCTCTGCAGGCGTCCGGGGAGCCGCGTGGCTCTGTCCGCTACCCCACACACAGTCCAGAGAGCGGCAGGCACCCCTGTCTCCACATCCATACAAGTCCATGGCTGGCTGCTTCTTTGCCCTCTGTCCAGAAAGCAGAGGGCAGAGCTTTTCTTTCCTTCAGAAAAATCATTCTGCTGTCTTTTTCCTCCCCAGTTAACTCTCCTTCATGACCCCAGCTTCAGGGTCTGCAGTGAGGGAAGGTAATGGGGATGGAGAGCTCACATACTTGGCACATTCTTGCCCACATTTCGCTGCCATGAATCTTTTCCACTGAAGGAATCCCTTGCATTCTCCTGAAGGCCTCATATTTGAAACTGAAGAACTGGAAGAAAGCACAGTCCCCGTCTGCTCTCTGGTGCAAGTTCCACCCTTAGCCAACCAACCAAGATTAAACTAGCCACCTGAGTGCTCCTACAGGGCAGTGCAAGAAATAAATCTCCGGGACGAATCATCAAAGAAAAGCACGAACTAATCTTACTTAGTATTTTATAACATGCAGCAATCCACAAAGCACTGATATGTTTATTCTCATTTATTTATTTTATTTATTTCTAAGATTTTATTTATTTATTTGACAGAGAGAGCATGAGCGGGGGGAGGGGCAAAGGGAGAGGGAAAAGCGGGCTCCCTGCTGAGCAGGGAGCCCGTTTCAGGGCTCAATCCCGGGACCCTGAGATCACGACCGGAGCCAAAGCCAGATGTTTAATCTGCTGATCCACCCAGGTGCCCCTGTTTATTCTCATTTAATTGTTCAGTGAATCTTAATGGAGTAGGGGCCATTATCTTGTTCTAAATGAGGAAGCACAGTGCTTAACAACCATGCATTCTCTCAGTAAATATTTACTGGATACCAGATACCCTTCTAAAGGATAACTGTGGTTAAAGGTAAATTCAAAACTACTTTGAATTTGTAGCTAAACTAGACTATGAGCATTTTTTTTTTCCTACTGTACATTATCTAGCTGTTCTGGGCTGAACTGTATCCATACACACCCCCACACACACCTAAATTCATATGTTGAAGTCCTAACCCCCAGTTACCTTGGAATGTGACTGTATTTGGAGATCAGATCTTTAAAGAGATAATGAAGGTAAAATGAGGTCATATGTATGGACCTAATTCGATATGACTGTTGCCCTTATAAGAGGAGATTGGGACACAGGCGGACAAGGAGGACAGACCATGTGAGGACACAGCAAGAAGGCAGCCATCTGCCAGCCAAGAAGAGAGGCCTCAGGAGAAAACGGCCCTGCTGATAGTTGATCTCAGATATCAAGCCTCAAGAACTGTGAGAAAATACATGTCTATTGTTGAAGTACCCAGCCTGTGGGTACTTCTGTCATGGCAGCCTTAGCAAACGAATACACTAGCTCATTGTTTTAAACAATAAGCGTCTGTTAAATTATGGAATTATAGAGAAACAAAAAATGCTTTGATTTCCTCATTCCATAATTGTCTGCCGTTTGCTGGACCTGCTGCTGGGCTCTGGGAAGACAGAGATGGAAAGAGCCCCTCCTGCCTCTGAGGAGGATTCAGTCCGAGGTAGTACACGTGACGGGTGGAGTGGGGAATGAAACTATAGTGCGGTCATGGGCAGGAAGGATGACTACGCAGTCTGAGTTTGTTGGAAAGGTTCACAGGAGGTGACTGCGTGCTGCTGTCTGACAATGGAGGAAGATGAGTGAGTGATACAAGAGCTTAAGGGAATTCTGGGTTGAAACCCTATAAAGACTTCTACTGATTACAAAAAAAAAAAGTCTAAATTTCTTAGAATGGCTTAAAAGACTCTCAATGGCTTAGCCTCCACCTTCTACTCACTCATATCTGGTAGTCATCCTACAGTCCCTTTGGGCTGCATACAATTTGTCAGACGCCCAGAATGTTCCATGCCTTGGCCTTTGCTGGGGACACCCCTTCTGCAGCTAAAGTCCCCCCATCTAAGCTTTCTCATGAATAGTTCCTCAATCGCTTGAGATTTCACTCAAGGATCACCACCCTCTCCTCTCTTTTCTCCATGTTCTGTAGCATTCATGCATGTAGGATGCCATTGTGCAGAATCTTGCTTAGTCTCTGAGGTTAATTCTTCACTGGACCCTAGAGCTGATTACAGAATTAAGAACCACTTGGCCATCTTTCCAATGGCATCTTTCCAGATATCCCCAAATGGAATGAACTGCTCCCTCTTTACCCCCGTTATAGTCTGTGTGGGTAACTGTTTGTAGCCCTTATGACACTATGTTTCCCTGATTTATTTATAGACCTGACTCTCCTTATTCTAAGCCTCTTAATAGAGACAACCATGATTTATTCATGTTGGTATCACCAGTACCCTTAGTAGATGCTTATTACATGTGTGTTGGCTGAATGCATATACAAAGACACCAGAATTGCAAGAAACATTGCACATAAAAGGCAGTCACTTGTTAAATGTTGAAGCCATGTAGAGAGTTAGGGTCTGGAGCTAGGAACCAGTGCATGAAAAGTAGGCTGGCCTCTCACGTAGGGTTGACAGATTTAACAAATAAAAATAAAGGAGGCCCAGTTAAATTTGAGTTTCAAATAAATCATAATTAATATTTTTAAGTATAAGGTGACTCATACAATATTTGGTACATGTTTATGTTAAAAAGAATTTTTTTAATTTTATTCAGTTTTTTGACGTGGTGTCCTGTATTTTATCTGGCAACCCTAATCATATATCATGCTAAGGAGCTTACATGGCTAACTGCATGTAATAGAGACAGAGACATAGAGCTTTAGTAGACCCTTAGTTTAGATCCTACCTCTTTCCAAGCGATAGGGTAGGCAAAGGCATGGCCCTTCCCCGCCCTGTGTTCTTAATTCTGTAATCAGCTCTAGAGTCCAGTGAAGAATTAACTTCAGAGACTAAGCAAGATTCTGCACAATGGGATCCTAGATGCATGAATGCTATAGAACATGGAGAAAAGAGAGGAGAGGGTGGGGAGATTTAAAAAAAAAAAAGCAAAAAACAAAAAACAAACAGCCAATATGGCCTTGGCCTTCATCAGAGATTTCACACAGCTTTGGGGATATATTTCCAAAGCTGAAACTTGAAGGGAAATCACATGGATTTTATGCCACCCTTCCCAGAATTTTAAGCAGAGGCCAAATGAATGTTTCCCCAGAATCCCCCATCAATTGCAACTACTGACATTCGCGTCGGTCTCGTGGCACCTGCTCCCACCAAATGCTAGTGTTCAACATTTCTCGCAGTGTTTCTAAACGCGCATTTGCTCACTGCTACCAGCTAGGAACAGATGCACCAGAGAGAACCTATTTGAAAGTGGGTGGCTTATTATGAACAACTTAGGGTCTATAAAAAAAATCCCAACAAGAGCTGGAAGAAAAAAATAAAAACTGCCAGAAGCTCTAAAAAATCTCTTCAGAAGAGAACAGAGTGGTTATCTGGAAATTCTGCAAATATGTAAAGGAAACTTGTTTTAGCACCGCTTTGCACTTTAGTATCATTTCCTAAAAGTTGCCTCTAACTTGGACTCTCACAGAATTGAGTCACTACCCGACCACAAAGACTTCTTCTTAAGGCCAGTAAAGAGCTCTTATGGCACAAACCTAAAGTGAGTGATCCCGCATTGGATGAAAATATCCATTTGCTTGGTTCTCACTATCTAATGGCATGGTGATAGTACAATTACTATAGTTCAGTTGGTTTCCTGCAGTCCTTCCATATGATGGAGCTGCTAGTCTATTTCATCCAAATGGCAGCCATTAGACACATAGGGCTATGGAGCAATTGAAAGGTGGCTAGTTTGAACTGAGAAGACCTGTACATATACATGCAAACCAGATCTTAAAGACTTAATTATAAAGGAATATATGAGATCACTAAGGATTTTTATATTGGTTACATGTTGAAGAATTTTGGATAGATTTGGTTAATAAAACATATTATTTTAATTTCACCTGTTTCTTTTTCTAATGACCAAAAATTTTTAAATTATATTTTTGGCTCATCTGTTTGGCTTTCATTAAAATCCAAGGCATATTTTAATCAAAGTTGAACAATTGTTTTAGCTCTATGAAGAAACTGTGATGCTCAAAATTTTCCACCTTTGACATGGGCTCCAAGAGTCTCTGGTGTAATTATGAAAGATCTCAATGTCAAGGTGGAAGGAGCAGACCTAGAAGGAAATTTTGTGAGATTCTGATCAACAACTTAATCAGTCAACAAATAAAGGAGGAACTCAGAGGACTGTTTAAATTATACACTGGGCCTGACCTTGTACCTTGATTTATATTATGCCAGCTCAGAATTCTTAACCATTTTCATAAGATTTTGAACAACTCATGCTCTTTGTGCAGAGGTTTTCATCTCAATGACGCTAGAGAACAGGATTTCAACATGTGCTAGAGCAAACTTTTAACATTGTTTGGTCACTGATTTATCCAAGGAACATTCCCTGAGCCTTCCTTGAGTGCCAAGAACTGACACTAATTATACTGGAAATGGGATGGAGGTGGTGGCACAGGGTAGAGTCAGACTCAGGGGAAACCTACAAGGACAGTATAGCAACCAGTACAACTGGGTCTCCATGTGCAAAAGAATGAAGTTGGATCCACATCTCACACCATACAAACGTTAACTCAAATTGGATCAAAGGCATAAAGATAGGAACTAAAAGTATAACACTCTTAGATGAAAATAAAGGCCTAAGTATTCGTGATCTTGCATTAGACAATGGTTTCTCAGATATGATGACACCAAAAGCGCAAGGAACAAAGGAAAAAGCAGATTAATAGGACTTCATCTAAATTATAAACCTTTGGGCTTCAAAGGACACTATCAAGAAAGTGGAAAGACAACCCATAGAACGGGACAAAACATTTGCAAGTCATATATCTGGTAAGAGACTGGTGTCTAGAATATATAAAGAAGACTTAGAACTCAATAGTAAAAAGACAACTTGATTTGAAAGCAAGCAAAGAATATGAATAGACATTTCTCAAAGATGACATACAAATAATTGATAAACACACAAAAAGACACCCAGCATCATTAGTCATGAAAAAATATAAATCTAAACCACAGTGGGATACCATTTACCATCCCCTAGGATGGCTAGAGTCAAAAAGGCAAACAATGGCAAGTGCCAGGGAGAACACTGAGAAATTGGAAGCCTTATATGTTGCTGCTGGGAATGTGAAATGGTGCAGACATTTCGTAAAACTAGTTTGACTGTTGAACATAGAGCTATCAGATGACCCAGTAATTCAATTGCTAAGCATATCCTTGAAAGATATGACAATATATGTCTACACCGAAGAGATTGCACACAAACGTTCGCAGCATTACTCAGAATAGCCCCCAAGTTGAAAGAACCTGAATGTGCATTAACTGATAAGTGGATAAACACCTGTCTTGCATCCAGATAATGGAGTATTACTCAGCCTTACAAAGGAGTGAAGGACTGAACACACTAGAACATGATGAACCTCGAAAATATTATAGTAAGTGAAAAGGCCAGACACAAAAGGCCACACAGTGTGTGAGTCCGTTTATATGAAACGCACAGAACAGAAAAATCCATCATGGCAGAAAGTAGACTGGTTGTTGCCAGGGGCTGTTGGTGGGGAGGGCATTGGAAAAGCAAGAGTGACTGCCAACCCAGGTGATAAAAACATCCCAGAATTCGATAGTGGTGATCATTGCACAACTTTGCAGCCGCACTAAAGCACACTGAATTATAAGTTTATAAAAGTGACTTGTGGGATGTGAGTATATCTCAAAAAATGCGACTCCGGAAAGTTTGAGGCTCGGGGAGCCCTCCACAAACCGAGAATGTGTTTATCCGTACAATGTATGCACAGATTGAGCATCTACCGTAAGCCATGGCCCTTTTTGACCTTGTCATATATATGCTCGATCCAACTGACCCTTTACAAGGACTGCGGAAATTAGGTAGTAGTGCCCACATTACAAGGATGGGGACACTGAGTCTCAGAGACCTAACTGTCTGGAAAATACATGAGTGGATAAATAAATGTTGAAACTACTTAGAAAATGTCCTTCTCCTTATAGGGTTCTGAACCCCTTTCTAGCAGTTCTTGATGACAACACAGGTCTCTTCCGGGTTGGAATCTGCACAAAGCGGCGTCTATCTTGTTGGCTGTCATCCAAGCATCTCTGCTGGGCAGTTTGTCCTGGAGGGAGAACCGGATCTCATCTGCCTCCTGTTACTCGGCCCCTCATGTGGTGGTCAAGGCTTCCAGGCCCCGGGAGTTGCACATCCACTAACAGAAGCTTCCTTGCTGGGGGGCCAATTCACATTTGGTGAAACCAAGTAGTATTAACCAAACGTTCTCATTTAATCTACAGAAGACCCCGCTGTACTTTATGTGATAAGGCTGGATTCGTGAAGTAGAAGCAGCAAACTCCACAGTGCATTTATCTGGGTACAACACAGAGACCAGTGATTCGAAGAGGCTTTGCCCTGGATTTCTGTAGTGCTAACCAGTCTGCAAATTACCCCATAGGCCACTGGGCTCATGGAGAAGTCGGGTGACCACAAGGCCCTTCCTGAGGCTGGACTGACAGATGAGGCCAAAGAGGCAAGGCTGTGGTTCTGGGAGATTTATGGCCACAGGAGAGAGTTTGCACGGAGTCCTAAGGTCAATGGGAAACACGGCAGACAGAGCCATGAGTGTGGCCTCTGAGAAGGAGCAACAGGGTTGCTTTCCACTGAGCTCCTCCTAAGTCTCAGGCAAGGGGATGGTTCTGTAAAGAATCCAGAGATGAGTAAGTCTCAGAATCTGGCTTCTTGGGAGGGGAAAGCCAAGCATGGAGTAAAAGATAAAATAAATACAAAATAATATTTATTAAATGCCAACAAAAGCACAGATAGGAAATATTCTAGGAATTCAGTGAAGGGGAAATTAAAAGATGGGGTGAAGAGGCAGAGAGAACGAAACTGAGGAATTTTAGAGGGGTGGGACTTCATCTGACCTGCAAGGGTGGATTCCGGTGGGAAGAAAACCAGGGGGGGGAGAAGCCAGCCTCCTCCAGTGGCCCCAGGGAGGGTCACCATTTAAAAGGAAGCCTCCAGAAATGAGACCAGGGCTGCTAGCACATTTTCATCCAACAGCACCACACTGTTCTTTGAAAATAACTCTTTTGAAAGCAGATGCTCTCTCCTTTAAAAAATTAATTCAGTCCTCATGGATCATCTGTCTCACAAAGCGCAGGGGCCCAGGGTTACATGCGAGAGCAGGGTCCCTGACCAGGACCTGGGCTGGCAGCTTCCCCACTCCAGCGCCCCGGCTGCCTGGGGGGTCAAGTGTCTGGCCAGGCAGGAGAGGTCTCAGAGTCAGATAGAACCGGAGAAGCGCAGCTACCCTGGGAGACATGTTCCAGTGACGCTGAGGTTGGTTAGATGGGACACAGGGAAACTTTGGGGGGATGGGTGGGCATCTTTCGATTTCCTCTTCTTCTTCCTAACCACAGGCTGGAGGAGGCTGGAGCTGGCATAGAGGTGCAAGTTGATGGATCGGAGGTACCCATTACACGCCCCCTCTTCCCCAGCTCTGATGCTGGAAGTCCTAGAAGATGCCACAACAGAAACCAGGGCCCACAGGAAGAGGGCTAGACCCAACCCGAGGGCCCGGAGTGGCCCCAGCTCTGCCACCTTCCAGGACCGCGGACTTCTTCGGGACACTCATTTCAAGGGGTCACTCTCATTTTCATCTGGCAAGTGGGGGGCTCACGCGCACGGTTGCGGCATTTGCATACCTTTCCCCGGAACACCTGTGAGCGGACGCTCCCTGCTCCATTTTACGGGGAAGAAGGAGCTAGAAGAACTCATCCAACCAAGGAGCTAGGAAAGAAAGCTCCTAGGTACCCCCCAGGCCAGTCCTACCCAGAGCCCAGCTCCGTAGACAGTCACTTCCTGCTTTGTTTGCGGGGAATGGTGTCCCTCTCCTTCCTGCCTCCTCCGCGGGTGGTCAGATGGTCGGGGAGCAGAAAGAAAGGAGTGGACATGGCAGAGCTTTGGGCCCGTACCTTGAAGAAAAAGTCCCAGAGAGCAGGACCAGGCCGGGGCTAGGGCTTTGGAGCTCGTGGTCCGTGAGTTCTGGCTTCTGGTGCCCATGGTGAGGAGGGAGCAAGAGAGGAAGGGCCCCTCACCGAGGCAGATGGATAGACTCCACTCTGCCTTTGCTCTCACAGAGAAGACGCGCTCCTCCTGCAGACAGCTGGAAGCTCCTGGGGATGCGTTTCCCCAGGACCCAGGAGAGAGTTGCCAGGCCTGGAACACTTCCTCCCGTCAGCCTGACCGCAGGCGCTGAGAATTACCACAGGCTCTGCTTAGGGCACTGATTCAGTGGAGAGTGGCCCTGGGGACAGTGGGTCAGCTAGCACAGAATGTTCTTCCCTGCCGGGCTGGTCCAGTTCCCATGGACTGGCTGAAACCTGAGCAAGCAGGGCCCAGTGCAGGCCAAATGGGAGGGGCCGCAGCAGGCTCTGTTTGCCTGTGGGGACCGTGATCCAGGAGGAGGAACCGGTGAGATTCACTGGGAATGCACGGACTTAGGGGCTACGGCTGGGCTCGGACCTGCCATCGGAAAGCCCCAGCGTTTAGTGACCTACTCTGAGCTCAGTCCCCACATCTGTAAAAGGGAGGTGATAATCCCCCTTCCGGAAGGTCACCCTGAGAACGGAGTGAAATGAGGTGTAAAGTCGCTGCTACACAAAGTTGAAGAAACCAAAGCCACTGTGACAAGGATGCCGATGATCATGAGGATGTGGCCTCCTCGAGTTTCCAGAAACCCAGGGATTCCTGTGTCTCAGGTGTGCTCTGTGATTTACCGAGCGCTTTCGTGGCCTCATTCCATCTGAGCTTCATGACAAGCCCCTGAGGCGGACCTACCCCTTCTTATAGATGAGGAACCCCTGGCTCAGTGAGACTAAGTGACCTTCAGGGGTGACAGAGGGGGTGGGTACTGAAGCCAGGGCCACCCCTCGGTCAGATCCATCTCTCCTGCAGACCCGCAGCCGGCTCCCACGCCCTATGGCTGGACCTCTATCAGGGTTGCTCTTTGGTGGAGTGAACGCTGGAGTCTCCTAGATGCTTTCCAGCCACCGGGTGTCAGGGTGAATGCTTCTCCTTGAATAAGTGGGAACATAAACTCCATTGCACAAGTTTTCAAACAAAAAGAACAAAATATGTTTAGTTACTGGATCTTCCTTTGGATCATGAGGTATGACGGATGCGAAAATGCAATTGCCAAATCGAGGTCATCTAGGAAAATCTTCACAATCTTTCTCATGCTCTTTCCAACCTGCTAGATACACAAAGACCCTAATACATCCAAGGGAATGTGGGAGCAAGTGCCAGGAAAACAGGTGCTCATCCGGACCTGCCCTCTGCTGGGTGATGTTGGACAAGTCCCCGAAATTCTGGGCCTCAGTGTCAGCACCTTGAAATAAGAGCCAGGGGGGATGCGAGTTGCTCACGGCAAGCACGGCCCCGGGGACCCCAGGGCACGTCTGGTGCCGAGGAAAGGAGTGCTGGGCCCGAATGTGGACGGCAGAGTGGACACACAGGACATGTACCCATCCCTCCTCTTATTGGCACTGTCTACTGGGCTGAGCTGACTCACATTCTGACCACAACCTGTTAGCACCCACCTTTCGCATCAATCTATGAGGACAGGGATGCACGCAGGGTCACAGTCATGTCCTCACAGGGGAGAGCTCCCTGCTCTGTGTCTCGGGACCCCCTGGAAGGCCATTCAGAAACCATGTCCACCCAGGGGCTCGCTGCAAGTGCGTCTGATCTGGTGTCAAACCTCGAGCTCCTCAGCTCAGGCTCCCTTATCCCCTGGGCTCCTTCCTGGCCACTGCATCGCTGCTCATCTCCCACCTGACATGGATCCTCGCCACCTCCGCCATCCCCTTGTCCTGACTTGGCTCAGCTCTCCGCTTCAGCAGGTCGCGTGGAGACCGTGCTGCCCCGGGCCCCTCTCCGCCACTGTGCAGTGAGCAGACCAGGAGACCACCGTCCCTCCTGAGGCTCTGCATTTGACAATAATGTTAACATGTTTGTATTTCCATAGGACTTAAACGTTATTGCATCATTTCCTATAAATTGTCTCAATTGGCAGTCACAATTCTGGGAGGAAGGCATTTATTTCCATGTTACAGTTTTGTACACTGAGAGACAGATACCGCATTCCTTGGGATCCGTGACTCCCTCACTCAGCTTGTCCAATGCATGAGTGAAGGCGGAACTGAAGCCCGGAAGGAGCAGGGATGGATCAGGCGAGTAGCAGACGTGGCCACTGCCTTGGGGGGTTGCACGCACATCGTCTTTCGGCCTGGCACTGCCCTCCCTGTCAGAACCGTCTCTGGACCCTTTTTGTGGGGCGCCTGGGGAGAAAGGTCTTGGAGAAGTTGCTTTGTGAAGACGGATTCCAGCCGTTTTTTGTTTTTTTTCTCTCTTATTGTCAATGTTCTTCCCACGCCGGAGCCTATGAAAGCTGTTTTTCTGGGGGTACAGCCTACAAACCCGGGCACTGATTCTCTCCAACACTGGATTTTGGCTCAAGAGGAATCCTTAGAGGCCAAAAAGAGACCATGACTTAAAGGAATGAAAATAGGGGCACCTGGGTGGCTCAGTCAGTTAGGTGCCTGCCTCCAGCTCATGCCATGATCCCAGGGTCCTGGGATCGAGCCCTGCATCCGGCTGCCTGCTCAGCAGGGGCCTATTTCTCCCCCTGCCACTGCCCCTGCTTTCTCTCTCTCTCTGTCCCTCAAATAAACAAATAAAAAAATTTAAAAAATAATAAAAAGAAAGTAATGAAAATACGTTCTAATGCTAAAAGACTATAAATCAGATAAAATATGTGTTAGCACTGTTCTAGACGCTTTGGGGAAACAAAAAAGCAGAAGAGAGAAACCCTCCTTGTCGAGGCAGCTTGGTTCGTGAGCGTTGCAAAAATACAGAAAAAGCTCACCGACTCAGAAAAAGCTGTGGAGACAAGAGCACGGACAGGGAAGGAATGAGAAGGAAGAGAACTTGCGGAACACTGGGGTTTCTGTGCGTGTGGTGGTGACAGTGCACGGCGGGTGTGTGTTGCTTTTGTGTCAGCTTCACGCCTGTGGCCTCTGGCGAGTGGAGTCTGGGAAGAGTCTTCTGGGCCTCCCTGTAATGAATCCTAATGAATGGTTAGCAATTAGTGGATCGGTATTGGTAGCACGGTAGTGGTCTCTCAAGTATTTGAGAACAGTCTGTTCCGTATGCTACAATGAACATTTCCTTGCCTGACATTATTAATTTTCATAGCAAGTTAGCTTTTTGTTTTTAACTCAAAGGCAAGCTTAGCTTAGCCTTGTCAGAATGAAACTTAAACGACAAGAGTGCCATCAGGCCTCAGGAGCCAGGCTGAGTGATGGGGACGTGGGGATTAATGCTCCATCTTCACCCTTTAAGGGGTAACTGAAAGGAAACTCTACATACTGAAATTTAAATGAGAAGAGATGTACAAATTAAAGGATTATTGTTAATACAATGAAGGGATTTGTGTGCGTGTGTGTGTGTGTGTGTGTGCACGTTCGTTTAACAAGAATATTCACTGTAAGTTTATTGCAAGTAATAAAACACTATTGATTATTCTATTTTTCAGAGAGGTGTTTTCAGCTCTCATGTCACTTTTAATGCCTGTACATTAAGGACTTTCACTGTATATTCAAAATTGAAGACTCGTGCTTCTTTGGACATATGAATATTGACTGCCAAGATACCAAGCAAAAATTAGAGTATTAGCACTAATAAGAAAAAGTTATCCAATTAATTTTGATTGATTGATTGGTTACCAGCTGTCAGAAGTATGGTATATTAAAAATCTCAAAGGCAAAATCCTCAGAGGGTACTTCCATGTCTCTAGAATGGAATCCATTTATGTAACTTTGGTACGACCCAAAAATAATTGGGTAAAACACATTTCCATTGATTTAATATAAAATGTATTTTACATTTTTATATAATCTACATATATATGCACACATATGTAAATAGAGTCCAAAAATCCATCTAGCAACATGTATGGAGACATATCTCACAAAGCATAGTTCTTAGTGCTGCCAAATAAATGAAAGTCATGTTTCTTACGTTTGAGGAGCTGACGGTTAACAGGGAGAAGAAACCCACCACGTGGACAGCATTGAGCCACCTGTCAAGCAGCACAGCTGTGTTACTGTCACTGGCCTGAGCACCCTGGCTGTTCTAGGTGAGAATAACCAGGCGAACGATCCAACTTCCTCATTTTACACCTGCCTAGAGCCCAGCCCTCTGGACTCACATGCCAAGCGTTATCTGTTCACTTGTTTTTTATAATTTATTTCTTAATGTTTTTTATTTCAAGCCTTGAGCTCCTAGGTTTGCCGTATTCAAGGGCATGCATGCTCCCTATGGGTCTAAAGCTCTGGTCTCACCAACCACCTCACACTGGCCATTAACACCGCATGATGATCCTATTTCTCTGGTCATGCCCTCACATCCACCTTGGGCCGTCTCTCCTACCTTGCAGGTGTCCTCCCTCCCCCCAGCACCCACTCCCCATGCCCCCCACACCACAGCCCCAGGCTGGTGAACCACTGTCCCACTTGGAAGAGAAGATGCAAGCTATTAAAAACTCTCTGACATTCCTAATTTTTAAAAAAACTGCAATGCAAACATATTGGTATCCACCCCTATTCTATTTTTCTTCTTACGAGAGGTTGACTGTCCTTCTGCTGAAATGGATCCCTATACCAATGGTTTAGATTTTATGCCTGTCTGGCCAATTTGATGTTTCTACTATAATTTTTCCTTTTCTTTTATATTAAACTTTACCTCTCAACTGGATATTCTTCCCCTTGGCTCCCATGCATCTTTAAATCTTCTTCTTTAAGAAAACCCCTCACCCCCTTCCAGCTGCCTTCCCTCCAGATTAAATCTCCTCAAGGCATTGTTCGCCCTCCCTCTATTTGCTCATCTCCCTTCCACTTCTGAATCTGCATCACTGGGCTTCCAGTGACATCTTTCTTGATCTTTCAGGGTCATTTGACACTTTGAATCCGAACCGCTGTTGCGGGTTAAATTGCGTCCCCTCAAAAGATATGGTGAAGGCCCGAACTGCCATACTTGTGAATGTGACCTTATTTGGAAATAGTGTCTTTGCGGTTGTAATCAAGCTGAGATGGGGTCACTTGACTGGGCTTTAATCCAATACGACAGGTGTCCTTATTAAAAAGAGAAGAGACACAGACCCACAAGGAGAAGGAAGCCCTGTGATGACAGAGGCAGAGACAGAGGGACATGTCTGCAAGTCAAAGAAGCCCCAAGTTTGCCAGCAACAATGGAAGCTAAGAGAAAAGCATGAAACAGATTCTCTCATAGACCTGGTAACCCCTTAACTTTGGATTTCCAGCCTCCATAATTGTTAGAGAATAAATTTCTGTTGTTTTAAGCCACCCAGTTTATGGTACTTTGTAAGGGCAACCCTAGGATACTAATAAAAGGAGTAAGAAGTAAAGTTCTTTAGTACTCAGCCATGACTGGTTTAGTTTCGTTCATTAGGATAGACTAGTCTGCCATAATTAAAACAATGTCCCATTCCTCAGAAACCTCCACAGAGTTTGGCTAATCTGATTGTGCAATTAATGTTTTCAGACAATGCCACTCTCATCCTTTCTTTTCAAATAAACCTGTAAAACTTTAAACCCGAGGGGTCATTCTTTGTGGAGATTTTAAGCGCTGGAACACCGTGGGGCGCTATGGGTGAGGATTTCCATTCTGCCTCCTTCATACCTAGGACCATGCATCCTGGCCAGCTCCCAAGAGTCTCTTGGTTTCTGCCTGTGCAGCGTCCCAGTGAGGACATCCCTCTGTTCACTGTCACAGCTGGTCTTACTTGGATAATAAATCATGATGTTGCCCATCCAATGTCACTTGCTGAGTGGCCACCTGTCCTGCCTTATTGTAGATCTAGCCTTTGTTATAGACAATGCATGCTTTTCACAGTGACTATATAAGATCCACTTGCCAGGCTCACTCTGGGGTTACTCTTTAGAGGCACGAGAGTTCACACAGGCCTTCCTTGTTACAGACATGTTTTTAAATTTTTCACAAATTAGAGGAGATAATGTTTTTCCAAAAAAGATGCTCAAACACCAGTGGAAGAGCCTATGTCTCACGGTTAGAGATCAGTGTGGAGACTATATTTTATTCTCTAAATGGTGGTCTATAATTTAGCAACCTCTTATAAACTTTTTCCATATTACTAAATATTCCTCTAGATCACCACTTGTCATGGGTTTATATTTTTTTCATTGCGTGTATCCCCCTTCTTGAAAGATTCATCTACACTGGCTGGTAATACCCTTTCCCTTCCATTCACTCCTCAACCCACTGCAGTGCTTCCTGCCCTGTTGACATGGGTCCACGTTGCTCTCTACAGGGGCCAGGGCTTCACCACTTCACGTTGCCAAATCCATTCCTTTTCTTCTTGGGCTTGTTGATATTACTTGGTTTTTTATAAAGAACCACCGGGTTTTATAAACTCCAATTCTTCAGGGCCTCCTTTTCCTGTGATGATCCCTTCCTTTTCACAGGCTTCTCAAAAACTCAAATTTCAGAATTATCCAGCTGTCTGCTTTCCATCTCCTTTGAGGGATTTCACAGCCACTTCAAATTCAATTTGTCCAGAAATGATCTCAAACTCTTACTCTCTGAGGGCAGGTGAGAAGAAGAAATGTAAGTTTTCAAATTTTTTATAGTAGGAAATAAGTAGAAGTAGAAAACTAATGAAGTAGGCAAATAAAAATAATCATTCATAACTTCATCGTCTTCATGTATCCTATAAACTTTTCTTAACATTGGAGTGTTCTTTTAGAAATATCTCTTGTGAAAAAAATGTTAAATATTTACATTTCTTTATTTTCCTTTAATTATTTTGTCTTTTGTTAGTTTCAAGTTAAATTTAATTGAATATGTTTGATTAGAAATACCATGCATAGTATGTATATTATTCCTATGGCTGTTTTGTCTCTTGATAGATAGAAATAAGAGGTAGAGATACATATATATATTGATTTATATAGAGATGAACATATACACATACATGACATCTATATCTAGCTAGCTACAGTGTGTATATTCAGAAAGAGCTATACATTATTCAGAGAAGGAGAAAGGGAGAGAAAATGTCTAGAATGATGGTTTGATAAGTATTACCAATATTTACCTGTGGATGCTATTTTATTATTGAACTTTGTTGTCTTCGTGTGTTTGTTCTGTTTTAGTTCTTTATGGTTAAAAATAATCTTGCTCCTTCCTTCCTTCCTTCCTTCCTTCCTTCCTTCCTTCCTTCCTTCCTTCCTTCTTTCCTTCCTTCCTTCCTTCCTTCCTTCCTTCCTTCCTTCCTTCCGTCCTTCATTCCTCCTCTCATGAAAGGAGATTACACCTCCTACAAGGTCGTGAGAAGTCACAAGATGGAAGCCATGTGGGACACTTGAGATGCTCAGCTATCTCACGCCGTGCATCTCTGGTCACCCCTGGTAGAATCCATGGGTGGCTCTTCCTCGGCACTGTGGATCTTCCATTAGCCCACACTGGAGTCTACCTTATAGATGAATTCTTTTCTTAGAGGAAAGGCAGGGATGTGTTTTCTTCAGTGTTAACTTTTTCTTTCCCCTGCCCAACAATCACTTAGTAAATATTTGCTGAACAAAAAGGTAATAATATAGGGTTTACTAAGTTCCTTAAAGACATTACATTTTAATTCATTTAATCCTTTCAATAGCCTTCTGAGGCCAGCACTAGTGTTATCCCCATCCTACAGGTGACAAAACTGAGGCACAGAAAGTGTAAGTAATAGCCCTAGGGCCCCTCAATTAAGTGGACATTGAGGGACTGCAGATCCAAGCTCTTAACCCAAATAGTCTCTTAATTAAATTATTTACTTTTTTATTTTTTTGAGAGAAAACGCACACACGTGAACGGGGGAAGGACAGATGGAGAGAGAGAGAGAGAATCCCAAACAGGCTCCATGCTCAGTGCAGAGCCCAACACGGGGCTTGATCCCACAACCTGGAGATCATGACCTGAGCCAAAATCAAGAATCGGACACGCAACCGACTGAGCCACCCCAGCGCCCCTAAATTATTTACTTTTTAACAAAGCTTTTAAAAAATAAAATACAGAACAAGAGCCATTTCTGATGACATTTTCATTTTCTTTTTTATTATTGTTGAACTTTAGAAAATGAATGACAATATCATTAGACTTGAACGTTATGTCCCGTTTTCGTCTGTTCCAGCTTCACTGTTTGATGGAGTGAAAACAATTCCGAGGGACGTATCTCACTGTGCTCTTTGCCATTTCTTCACACGGGCTGTTGCCACTCAGCAGAAGGAGAGACTTCAGTCCACGTTTCCGGGGAAATGTAAGTAATGGGATCAGACTTCACTATCACTGGCCCCCAGATGATGAGAACCCCACTTGTTCCCAGAGAGCATCAAAAGTTATGCTCCCCTTATCTTTTGGTCAGCAGGCAGTGGGTCAGGAGGCACAATGACGCAGGCTGGGGATGATTTATTGCGCGTGACACAGGTTTCTGTTTCTGCAGTCGTGAAGGCCATGTCTGCGGGATCCGTGCGCCAGCTTGCACCCGGTACACTGAGCTCAGATGAATACGTGAATAATTGTTTTGATAATATTAGGCAGGCATGTGTGATGTCGCTTTGCAACATCTGCTATTAACAACATAAAGAGAAAGAGTCTTTCCTGGTTGTATGTTACAGTGCTTTCAGGAAGAGCGTCATGTGTCTGATTTGGTAAGCCTTTGCTGATATCAGTTAGAACACCAGTCTTTTTCTGAATATCTCAGGATCAAATGGGAAAGTCAGCGTGTTTAAAATAAGATGGCTGGATAAAAATCACTTGCCGAGTTTATTCAAAATACCAACCATCCCTTGCACACCCAAAGATTTTAATTCAGTATATCTCAGAATAGAGTAAGAAAATCAGTGAATGTTTTAACAAACACCAGAGGTTATTGTCATGTGTGGCCTGGTTGAAAAACCATTGATCTGATATCACCTCCCACTGAACTAGCCTCTGATAGAGTGCTTGAAATTCTCAACAACCTACCAGACAAATGGTCCATGAGCTTGGCTCGCTTCCAATGACAAGTGACTCACTACCTTGCAAGGCCATCTACCCAACGCTGCAGCTCGGGCGTACAATAGTATAATAGGATATTTTGAATTATTAAATAGGGCCCTTGTGTCCAGTGAATTCTGGTATTTTCCCTGGCTCGAGAGCAGTCTGAGCAGACACAGTGAGTTGGAAGGCCTGGGACAGCCGGCCGTTGAAAGGAAAGAGGACACAGAGCAGTGCCCCCAGTGGACTAGTGACCACACAGCAGATGGGGATGGGGTCGTGAGAAAGGGGTCAGTGGGGATGCAATGACACGCAGGCCAGAGAAGCCCAGCCCACGCAGCCCATCCCCACGTGCCCAGCACTTTAGAAACAGGTGAAGCCTGCACTAATCTTAGATATACCTTGTGGAAGGGGTGACAATGAGCTAACTGAGGCTAAGTTTCCACCACTCACAGGAGTGGGGAAAGGAGCGGAAATAAAAACTGAGTTCTGTTATGAAAGCGAAGGAAGACAGCATTCTTACATATAGGAGAACGTGGACTACCTTTTATCTCAACCATTGTTTCAGGGAGCAAAATCTATTTCTCTGTAGAAATGTCTACCTTGTTCTACTTGCTAGGGCTACTCAAAGTAAATTTTTCTTCCTTGTTTCCTTTTAGCTAATGGCAGATGGAGCTGGTGCATTTTCTTTTCCAGACTAAACATTCTCAATTCCACCATACTTCACGTGGCAAAGCTGTAATCTACCCTTCTGGGTACTCTATAATTTGTATGTATTTTCCATAACACGGGCAACAGAATTATTCATCTATACTACCCACACATGGTCCAAGATATTATTTTTCTCCAAGCATGTTTTGATGAATGCAGCTTGGAACATCAGCTATTCTAACAATAGTTTTGAAGATAATGTAATAATAAACTAGACATAAGACATAATTTAAACACTATGCTCACAGCTCATTCTAGATATTATAGAGGGTGCTAACAGGTGTATCCCAGAGATCCTGTTGCACCCATTTCATTAATCTAGTTGATCATGAAACTCTCCTGAGAGGGTATTTTACTTTATTTTTATTTTACCTCTGGGTTTTCTATTTATTCAATGTAATAGAGTAAAAATAGACTTCTGTAACAAAGATTCTTGTAAACCTAGAGCTTACAGAGTAGAGACGTTTCTTCTCTCATATGTAGCTGTCCTGATATTAGCAAAACAAGGTGTTAGGGCAGACTTGTCCCTCAGGGTCCCTCATAGAATCAGATTCTTTCCAAAGCTTTTCTTCTCCATTCTCTGGCTCCCTATTCCTTAGTACAGGAGTCAGCATTCCAGGTCTGCCATCTATTTCTATAAATAAAGTTTTATTGGAACACAGCCATTTGATAGGCATGGTCTATGACTGCTTTGTTGTGGCAATGGCAGAATTGAGTAGTAGCCTCAGTGACTGTACCACCCACAAGATCTCAAATATTTACTCTCTGATCCCTTACCAAAGATGTTTCTACCCCTTCCCTGGGGTGTTGTCATGGTTGAAGCTAGGTCACCACCATATCTGGGTTCAGTTTGGAGGAAGAGAAAGAGAGCCTGGGAAAGGCACTCCCATTGAGTCTAGCGCAGAAATGGTGCACATCACCTCTGTTCATTTCTGTTCATACATGGCGGAGAACTTAGTCGCCATGATGCCAGCCCTGAGAGACGCCGGGCAGTTTGGTAGAGCTTCCAGTCACACACAGGCTACAAGTCCATATTATGGAGAACGGGGCCAAGGGGACTTGCCGGATGACCAGCAGTCTCGGCCACACCCAACAGAACAGAAGGGAGTGTGGCTCTACTTTAGTGCAGGAGCACGTCAATCTTTTCCAACAGAATAAGATCTGTCAATCAAGTTTCCCCTTTGATTTAATGCCTGTGTTTATTTTAAAGAAAAATTTATCCATATGTTTCTGCATCATTTTTACCTCTCATCAAAATGTTGTTTTTCAACAGCTGCTTGGCATTCACAATTCCTGGTAGAAAATGAATAATCAAGTTTGGCTATGTGGTGTGAAGGTAGGAAGTGTATGTGGAATCGAAGCCTAGCATGGCAGCATGCACCTAGAAAGTAAGGTTTGTGCAAATACTAAATGGAACTGATTGCAATAGAGATCTTCTTCAGCCTTCACTGATTGAACTGGATTGCTTAACTCTATTGTCGGGTAGTAATATCCAAAACAAAGACACACGGGACATACCGGAACCCCTACACTGCATAAAGTTACTCATTTCATGAAATCATCTCAATTTCACTGTCCCATTTGGCCGGCACCATACTCTGTGCACACCAGCTCTGTCATTTGGGGCCTCTAGGATCCCCTGTTCCATTCGCATCCTGATCGCTCTTGGCAGGAGAGCAACTCCAGCACCTTTCTCCAACAGTGGAAGTTCAGAAATTCAGAGTGCAACCAGTCACCAGCATCTAGGAATTCCAATATTGAGAAAGTGACACAAAGATGGAAGGGGACGTTGGAGTCGGGCCTGACACAGAAGCAGTGCAGAGGCCTGGGTATCACAGCCAATTTCCCTTTCTGGTTCTTGAAAACTCCTCGGGTTCTTCTCTTGCTTCCAAGGCTGAGACTCAGGCCACTCACAAGTTCTGTGAGCCCCCATTCAAATAACTTTGTAATCAATTTCCGTTTTGATTGAATTAGTAAGGATCAGTGTTGTTGAATGGAAATGGGTGTTGTCCCCACTCTAGGTGAAGATACTGAGACTCAGAAGGTCCAGCTCAGAGTTTCAGTGAGAAAGTGGCAGAATTCAGCGTGAAGCTTCGTCTTTCCATTCCACATCCAGTGACATTTTTCCATCTAAGGAATACTCTGGTAATCTCCCTTGTCTTCTGGGAAATTAAAGGAAAGTTCCTAGCACAGCCAGGAGCCAGGGCTGGTTCCCATATATTTCTGTTAGAAAAACCATACACATTTTATTAAGGAGCTGCAAAATTTTCTATATAATTCACTAAACTATAAATAAAATAAAATTCTTCATTAGAAGAAGAACAGTTTCTTCTTCTTACTACCTTTAGATCACAATGCCTTGTGTGTCATGGGTACTCAATTATTTTTGTTGAGTAAATGAACACATGAGCAAGAGAATGTAGTAGAAATAACTGTCAGAAATCTCAAGGGGGGCAGTTTCTGGAAGAGAAAGGCAGAATTAAGCATAACTTCATTCACAATCTAGTAGCAACCTCTTGTCAAGATCCAGGAGTTCTGCTAGGGCATCCCTAGCTGGGAGATGCTCATATTGTCACGCTCATGGGAGTCAGAGGTTTTGTCAGCAGCTTTTCTGTTCAAATGCTGCAGAGAAAGAAATAGGAAGCCTGTGGGAGGGCTCTTCTCAGTTTTGTCGTATGACTGAAGATGCTGCAAGGCCCACCTCTACCCAGCATTTTTTCTCCTGCCAGATTACTGAGGAGCCCAGCTAGGCAGGGCCACGTCTCAGGTGGGACACTGTATATCCAGGAGGCCACATTAACCTGAAAGTATCTTCCCTTGTAGGATAACCCATGGGCCAGTGAGGGCTACAACAACCCTGGGAAGTCAGCTAGAATATGAAGAGCAGCAGGAGAGAGAGAAGTGTGCTGTCTTGTGCGTGAGGCCCATCTGCAAGGATGATGGGACTGGGGCATGTTCTCATAGGAGCAAGAACGATGGCCGGGAGCAGGGGCAGGAGAAGCGGAGCAAGAGCCGAGGTACCAGAGGGCAGGTGCAAGCACAAGGTGGGGCGGGTTGTGCATAGAAAGGCACTGTCCCAGATGCGGGAGACAGGAGGCCTGAGATTTTTCCCCCAGAAGAGATAGGATAGGTTCTCCTGGCTTTTCTAAAATAGTTCCCAGAATTCTATGTCCTAGAAATTAATTCAGGAATGAACACTTCCCAGAGTCCAAGCTGGATCCATGGAGAGAGAACCTATTTTCCAGGCAGCTGACTCAGAGAGCCCACATGGGAGACAAAGAAGGTCTATGCAGGTGAGAACTGGGTAATAAAGCACATAGACTAAGTTTTTGCTTCTACAACACACCTGTGGGGGTCAAACCATAGGTGACATCAGCTAGGCATCACTGTCCAATCTTACCTCCGCTACTCCCCCGAGGAAATATGCTTAAAATAGCATGATTACAATGGAAGTGCGGTGGCCTGACCCTACTCTTTCCCTAGTAGACTCTCTCTAAAGCTTCTTGGCTGTCTTGATGATGCAAGCAGGATGTTCTGGATGCCCACATGGAAAGGAACCGTGAGGGTTTTCTAGGACCCTCAGGCGTCTTCTAGATGCTGAGAGTAGCCTCTAACCAACAGCCAGCAAAAACAGTGAAGCTCTCAACCCTATAACCGTAAGGAACGAAGCACCGTCAACAACCACGTGAGCGGGAGGACCCTTCCCAGTAGGGTCTGCAGAGGAGAACACGGCCCCGGCCAACTCCTTGATCACAGCCTTGGGAGACCCTAAACTGAGCAGCCATGGAAGACCCTGAGGATGCAGCCTGAAGCCACTAGGCATGTGACAATTTGTTCTACAGCAACAGAAAGCCAATGAGGTGCCACAGCTGGTATCACACCTGGCATTCTAGAAGAATCCTAGTGCAGAATTTTCTCATGATCCGCATCTCAGATTCCCATTGGAGAGAAGTAGGAATGGGGACTGTAGTAAAATACAGAAGAAAGAGTATTTCTACTCTTGGAGAAAGACAGATGTGGATTTAAATGGAAACATCATCTCTTGCTGGCTGCGTGATTGTGCACAAGCACTCAGCCTCTCTGTACCACACAATCTTCTCCAGAAAAATAGAAAAGATTTTTTTAATGGGCTCTTGAGTTGGTATGAAAGAATATACAGGTCGGGAAGGAAATCTAGTGGTGTTACTTGCCAGACTGAAGTAATCATTTATTTAAAAATGACAATAGCTAATATCTATTGAGTACTTAGTATGGGCCAGTGAACTAAATGCATGATAGCTATTTACACAGGTAATCTTTACAGTAACCCTAAGAAGTAGATACTATTACAGAGAAACCAAACACCATACCCAAATCACTCAGCTGAGATTCGAACTTGGGCTGTCTCCACTGGAATTTGGCTTGGATGTGGCAGACGGGTCATGGCCAGGAATGACCAGTTGGAGCCAGGATCTGAGACCCCGGCAAGCAGTGCAGGCCACTCCAAAAGACTTTGACTTCTTCCACCCTGGAAGCAGTAGGCAGGCGTCCCCTACTCTCCAAATGTAAGCCATTCCTGTAAAACCTTTGGTAAGCCCCAGTGCCTTAAATCTAAGAGTATCCCCCGAAGTTTGCAATACACCCACTTGGAAGAACTACCTTAGTACGGTAACTGCCTTTTACATAAAAGCAAAAATCCTCTTCAGATTTCTTTCCCTCAGTGAAAACAGGCACTAAGGCAGGCATCTCAGAAAAGCAGAGTGACATCATGTGAACTTTAGAAAGTAAGGTGCACCTGTATGAGGAAGGGTTCCCGCAGCAACACAAACGTAAATTAATTCTTACGTCTGAGCATAGCGCATCTTCGTGAAACCATTGCCATGCATGGTCGTTTCTCTAGGAGACTGGAGGCACACCCTGGGTTAGTTGGGCTTCCAGGAGACAATCCAAAGTCTACCGACCATGTATGAAGTCATTCTGTGGAGAAACAGCTTCTACATCCCAAACAGCTGACTTACAGATGATTTTTTGAATATTTATTGTTTGAAAAGTGTGTCTGCCTTCATGTGTGTGTTTGTGTAATTACAGGAGTTCTTTTCATCGAGTCTTTATATACAAAGCCCTTATATACAAAAAATCATTCAGTTGGAGCCCTAAGTAGTGCCCAAGGCCACTGCAGCTAAGAGAGGGTCATCAGGGAGACCCCATTCAGTTCCGGGCCACGTTTCCTGAAGGCAGAGGAATAGAGAGAACAGTCCTCACTCCTCGGGGTCCTCTGTGCTGGGAGAGCTGGGTGGGAGCCGCGTGTGAGACCTGCAAGACATCTGAGCGTGCTAGGGGTCAGAACCATGTATGTGGCCGTCCACAACCCTTTCACAAACGCAGCTGTACCACTTGCCCCAGGAAAGATGGAGTGTCGTTTGGAATTTTAGGGTGTCTCAGGGTGAGCTAGAGAAGTTATGGCCTCAAGGATGAGGAAGTAAGTGCATTTGGAGCCTCAGGTTCCCTGACTTACACTAAGTAGAGTAGAATCCACCATGTGCATTGCCGCGGAGATGACTAGGGAGCCCCCAGCGCCACACTGCAGGGGACCTTGACAGATCCTGCCATGTTCTCAAGGCAGCTACCATCCTCCTGCTGTGTGGAGTGATTTTCCATGGGCTGGAGACAGACATCAGAACACATAGGTGTTCGGTTTGTGTCAGCTGTCATCCCAACTGGCCAACAGCTTGACGAAACCTCCCACAAGGGGACTAAGGGAGCGACCATTAGAGGACAGAGAGCACAAAGCACCGGGTCCATATAAAGGGTAGAAGACATTCGGAAAGGGAGGTTGAACCCAATGACCCTCACACATTGTAATTAATAGTTTTTGCCAAGGAAATAATCTGTAATTCTTCTGGGGAATTTAACTGAACTGCAAGATTCCACAGGAAAGTATCTGAAATGAAACTCGCCTGTCCACTTGTATAAGCTCGGAGAACAGGGGTCTTAAGGACACTTACTTTTCACAGTTTACCATTGCTTCCCACACCTTCTTACACTGTGGCCTGCAAGCCAAGAGTGGATTTTGCATTTTTAAGTAGTTGAAAAAAATCACAAGATTGATATTTTTTGTATAAGAAATTACACGAAATTCAGATGTTAGTGTTTATAAGTAAAATTTCATTTTTCGCCTTGGGCGCTATTGATATTTAGGGGCAGATGAGCCTTTGTTGGGGGGGGTCCCTGTGCGTGGAAGGGTGTTGGGTGGCATCCCTGGCCTGCATGCCCTAGATGCCACAGCGCCCTTCCCCGGGAGGACAATCACAAACGTGTCCAGATATTGCCCAGCGGCCCCTGGAAGGCAAAATCACCCCTGGAGAGAGGGGCCTCCTCGCTGGGCCATAGCCACAGTCATTCATCTCGCTGCTATCTGCCTGTGTTTGTGGGACAACGGCAGGGTTGACTAGTTGTAACAAAGGCTGTCTGCCCAAAAAGCTTAAATATTACTCCTGGCCTGTTACAGAAAAAGTCCTCCAGCGGCTGGCCTAACACATAGAAGGAACCAGTGTTTGAAAAAGGGATGAAGAAGAAAGGAAGAGAGAGAGTCGGAGAATAGATTGGTCAAGCAAAATAATTTCTGGGAAAAATGAGTTCCTTTGTTTTTTTAAACAAAGAGCCGTCAATGCACAAATGTCAGGCTATAGGCCAGCCTTTTCCTAAGAACACCACAAGCACACATTTATTTCTAAAGCAACACCATCTGAGTTTTTAAGATCGGCCTCTTCTACTTATACTTCAGGAAGCTACCATCTATCACAGAAACGCAAGTCAACTGAAAAGAGCCAATTGGGAGAAACGCGTGTAAGTACTGACCTTTTATAAGCAACCCCACAACTACTGGAATTTATCAGCAGCATATAATGGTTCAAATTCCGAAGCAACGGGGCACCTGGGTGGCTCAGTAATTAAGCGTATTCCTTCAGCTCAGGTCATGATCCCAGGGTCCTGGGATTGCGTCCCACATCGGGCTCCCTGCTCAGCAGGGAGTCTGCTTCTCCCTCTCCCACTCCCCCTGCTTGTGTTCCTGCTCCCGCTGTCTCTCTCTCTCTGTCAAATAAATAAATAAAATCTTAAAAAAAAAATTCCGAATCCACAGACTGAACACCATTCTGTGAGATCCATGGAAGAGAAAGCCCATGTTTGTCAAACATTCACCATTATCAGGCACTCAGAAAGAATCTGTACCTATGTGAGTCTCCCAAGAGCGCTCTGAGGCATTATTTCCTCATTTGTGAGACGAGGGAGCTGAGGGTCATACACATTAAGGGGCTTATCCAAGATCTTACGGAGTCAGGGGCAGAGATGGGACCCTGATAGGGACCTGGATCCTGCCAAAGCCTTTATGTCTGTCAACATCATGCCACATGTATGGTAAAACATATTTGAATCAGCCACATCCACAAGGACAACAGAGTTTCTGGAACGAGCTGCCATTTCTAGAAATTCTGAGTACAGAAGGAAACGAGTCAGAAAGAGTAAGGATCAGTGAGTCTAGTCCATGGCCACAGTGCCATGCTTCTGTGGAGTAGCCACGGCTATGCTCCCTCAGCTTCCAGGGCGCATGAACTGACATTTCCTGGGGTGACCTGGCCTGTCTGAGGTTTTGGTAGAGTGTCAGTGTTTCCATGCGCCATGCTGAGCAATGTTAGAAAGGCACTCGCCAACAATCTGAGAAAGTAAATGGACTGAAAAGGCATGTGTGTAGAAGCAGGCAGTATAGAGATTTATCACTTGTTCTGATAAATTGACAGTGAAATTAAAAAGCTTAATTATTTCAGCATGAATTTTGAGAGGCATCTTTTCCCACTGAACATATGAAAAAGTTTCAAAGCATTTTGCAGCAATAAAACATCTGTGACCCAATTACAAAAACAAAAACAAAAACAAAAAACAAAACAAAACAAAAAACCAACCACAGAAAAAAACTGAGAGTTTTCAAGGTAGCAAAGAGCAGCAGGATGGGTTCCATCTTCCATCAGTAGACAGATGCTTGTGCACGCAGCAGGCCTTCAAAAGCATGTCCTTACAAATCTTGAGTGTGTGGAAAGATGGTGAGGAGAGTTCTGTAGGGCCCAAAACACCACTGAGAAGAGTGTACACAGGTTGGTGACCGATCAAAGACCAAAGGAAAAGGTGCATGAGAGTTCACTAATGGAAAGATAATGGCCTTCAGGAGCTGGTGAGGACAACAAAATACAATGAATGAATTTTAAGGACAAAAACACACTTGAAAAAAAAAATGTGGCAAAATACATTATCTGAAAGCACTGAAGTATAATAATTCCAAAACGTTTCATTCCGTTTGTTGTGCTGCTAATGGAGAGAGATGGGTGATACAGTCTAAAGGCTTAATGGTTTGGTTTCAAAAGGTTTCAGCTATGTCTGGGGCTTAATTAGAGTGGATCAGGCAGGGCTTAAAAAAAAAGTATCCTTTGAAGAAAACCAAGATCAGATCCAATATACTCAATAAATATTCACAATTCTTGAATGATTTGAAGTAGATTATTTTAAACTGATACAAAACTCTACAAAAATCTGTTCTAAAAAATGTGTAGAAAATTTACATATGATAATTTACTAATTAGAAAATCCACAACATTTCTGAAGATGTGAAACCTAAATTGTGTATGGAATTAACTGGATTGACTCAGCGGTGAAAATTCTCGGACTTTGTGTCTTTATCATTATTTCGATCTGATTCCCCAGTGCCCAGGAAATTTTATGCATATAAAGTAGCCACTTTGGCAAGAATATTCTAGCAAGATTCCAATTAGTAAAGAAAAATTAAGGTAACCAAAATAAATACATACCTGAAAGTATTTTCCAAAGGAACTTTATGTCTTAATAAACAGAAGATGGGTTTTTAAAACATAATTGTTGTGTATACCTTTTGAAACATAAAAAGTTAATTCATTAAACACTAAACCAGTGATTCTCAAAGGGCAGCATCATTTCTTGGGTGGGGGCATGGGGATATAGTATAATTTGGGGACTTCTGGAAATATAGCACTACCCACCACCCAGTACACTTACCATTTGAAGAAAATTCCAGTATTTATCTCCAAAGTGGTCAAAAGCCCCACAACCCCGTATCCCATTCTCGTTCGAAGCCAGGGCTTTGTTGAGTCATTGTTATTGATGAAAAAGTATCATCTCTCCCAAATGTCTTAGGAGCATGGGACAGGAATAAACGCAATGATTTAATGCTCTGTTCGAGGCAATTCTTGTCAAGGACTGGATTCTACCATCAGCTCAGCTGAATCAAAGAAGAGAGTTTAATATTTGGCTGCTGATATGCATGAGAGCTGCCATAAGAATGACCCTAACCTCAGTGTCCTTCAAAACCCCTATAAAGTTGGGCAGAGAGAAGCAGTATTAGTGGGCTTGTTTGAAAAACAAACAGTCCCATTTTTCCTCTTGAAGAGAGTTGTCAGTGAGGGCTGTGCCTTGTGTTTCAGGTACCCTGAAGTCTATGGAAAGTGTAGATCCAGACACATAGAGCCACGTGCCTGTGCGCCATGATACTTTGCCTCCTTCCCAATGGCGCACATATTGCTTTTTATGACTCTAGGGCTTTTTTGTGTGTTTTGTTTTCCATGCAGTGAGAACAGTTGAAGGGTATTATTTAAGGTAGCCCTGTGAAACTCATCGCAGCCGTGGTCATGGACATTGCTGACTGCGTAGTACAGTGTGCTCTCCAGGAACATCTGAGGAAGATCTGCTTACGTTTTATTATCAGAAATAACTATGCTTTTAAGAGGCAAATAATTCATTTTTTATCTTATGTTCTCTGTAGCTTATCACAGATCCTGCCCACATTTTGGCATTAGACGCTCGAAAGCTTAAATCTGAGTCTGTGTGCAAACACTTCTGGATCCACCCTATTTCCCTCACTGTCTTTCCTTTTGTTAAACACAATTCACATTCTTACTCATTTTTATTCAGTTTATCTTGTTATACTGACTGGGTTCTTGGTGAGATGAGTCACATCCATTTCAAAACAGAGCAGAAAAGGAATATGGGACAGGTATTTTAAAAACAAATTTTAAATATTTATAGTTTGCCTTCTTCTAAAAAGCAAGTTGTTTTCTACGTTAAGTGGGGCAAAGAGTGGAGGGATTATATATGGTGTGGTTCTGGGCAGAGGAGCTGTGACTGAATGGGTTCAAACTCAAAACTACCCAATAAGGAGGGGGAGTGTTAGGGGGAGGGGCACTGGTGAGCAGGAACAAGAGAAACACCCCTAAAGACTCAAGATGTATCTACTCACCCACCGAAGGGCATCTGGGTTGCTTCCAAGTTTGCGCAATTAGAAATAAAGTGCTATAAACACCTGTGTGCAGGTTTCTGTGTGGACCTAAGTCTCCACCTCCTTTGGGTGAATACCAAGGAGCACGACTGCTGACCGCATGGTAAGATTATTTTTAATTTTGTAAGAAACTGCCAAACTGTCTTTTAAAGTGGCTGCACCATTTTGTATTTTCATGATGTTGGCTTTTGATTGGAACCTTTCTTTTCTGTGTGTGGCATTTTTCAATTTAAATTTAATTAATTAACATACAGTGTATTATTAGCTTCAGAGGTAGAGGTCAGTGACTCACCAGTTGTATACAACGCCCAGTGCTCATCACATCACGTGCCCTCCTTAGTGCCATCACCCTGTTACCCCACCCCCCAACCCTCTCCCCTCCAGCACCCCTCAGTTTGTTCCCTATGGTTAAGAGTCTCTTATGGTTTGTCTCCCTCGTTGATTATATCTTGTTTTATTTTTCCTTTTCTTCCTCTATGCTCCTCTGTTTTGTTTCTTAAATTCCACATATGATATATTGATATATATATGCGTATATATATATAGATATATATATATGATATATCATATGATAATTGTCTTTCTCTGATTGACTTATTTCGTTTAACATAATACCCTCTAGTTCCATCCACGTCATTGCAAATGGCAAGATTTCTTTTTTTGATTTGAGTAATATTCCATTGTGTATATATATATATATATACCACATCTTCTTTATCCATTCAAATATGAACTAAACCACCTTGGGTTGTGTATTTACCATTAGGATACTTGTAATACTAACAAACTACTGCTAGTGTAAGGATTAAAATACACCTATTAATACATATTTATAAATCATATATAATTATTCATCTAGAGCTATCTTAGGAAAAAATTACATAAACAAATTTCAAGGATAAATGAGAAAAAATCAATATGGAGGATATTTTAATAATTTTTTCTCAAGGATAGCTCAATCTGGGAAAATAAATATCAAGGATGAAAATATTTCAACACGTATTTATAAGTATAATCTAATATATGCATATAGGTATGTATACATGCCTTCAAACTATATGATATGTGTTCTACTTAAGCCATGATAAAATATTTTATCATTTGCACACATAACATAGAAAATATATGTAGCAAAAACCCTCTGACCGTAAGACTTTTAAATTAGAAATAAGCAAGGGGCGCCTGGGGGGCTCAGTTGGTTAAGCGTCTGCCTTCGGCTCAGGTCACGAACTCAGTGCCCTGGGATTGAGCCCTGCGTCAAACCCTGCATCAGTTTCCTCACGGATCAAGAAGTCTGCTTGTCCCTCTCCCTCTCCCTCTGCTTTTTCCCTTGCTTGTGCTCTCTCTCAAATAAATAAATGAAATCTTAAAAAAAAAAAGCAAAAACTCATACATTTATAAATTTAAAAATTAAAACATGATCCTGAATAACTCAAGTGTTAAAGAAGAAACAGAAATAAACTTTTAGAATTGGAAGACAGTGTGAGTTATTACGAGTCAGACTCATGGCATATAAGGAAAGTAGAATTTGATGTAAGTGAATAGTCTTGAATAGATACTATGAAAATAAGGAAAGAATGAAAATAAGAAAAGAATGAAAATAAGTGCATTAACTGAACAATTCAAGAATCTTGTAAAGGACAGTTAATTATAAGCATAAATAATTTAAGGAAATAAGTGCCCTCCCCCCCCTCCAATTTTTTTAACATGCTTGACTAAGAGAAAAGGCCTCTTCCGTGGATTGCGGGGTCAGATTTATGTTCTCTCTCTATCATGGATAGATAGGTAGATGGATAGTGTTTTCATCAAAATGGGTTACCTGTTCAACAGCCCTTTCCACCTCCTTCTAACTTGATAATAGAGCTGCCTCCCACACACTGTCGTGGATGAGCAGCCTGTTCGTGCCATTCCCTGGCAGCTCTGCAGTAACCCGGTCCCGCCCAGGGGGACCTGAAGGACATCGCCACCTCTCCCACACTGATGCAAGGAGCTATTTGAGGAGAGATTACCCCACATCCTGCCTTCTGATATGGTTGGGTGAATGTGGCAGTTTTTTGGATCTAAGACTAGACACATTTACAGTTAAGAGTCATCATACCAAGAAAAGAATAGAAGAAATTTGGAGAGCCCTGGGTCCCTGATGGCAGTTTTGAGGTGGTTGAACTTATGCCCTGACACCCTGCACCTGCCCAGCCTCAGGACTTCTCAATATGGGAGAGAATAAGTCTAGTTCATCTCATCCACACCCGCAGCCCAAATCACCCTCACATAGGGTTAGAGCTCTTTCTCTAGCCGCCCCAGACAACAGGGAATCCAACATCGGTTTCAACCAGATGTGGCAGGAGCAAAAGAGACCACAACTTCACAATTACACTCTTAGACGAAAACACACCCCAGCAACACCTCTCTCTGAACACAGAAAACTAAAATCATGAGGAGTTGATGTGATTCACTGCAGAGACAAAATGGTTTGCTTCTTCTGGATTTCCAATCATTTGATGATTCAAAATAGAGGAGGTGTTATATACGCCTTATTTTATGAGAGTAATCGTTGACGGCGATGGTATTCACATGGCCCTTTGTTTTGGCACATTAGAAAATGTGTCTCCTATTTCCAAGCAGAGTGATCCGTGCTTTTGTTTGGATCCATCTCGTTCAATTTCTACAGCAACCCCACAGAGTTGGAAATATCCCCATTTCAATAACGCGAAACCGGAGCCGAAGGAAGTCAATTGGAAGAATCTGACAAAGCATGACGTGAAACTTGCCAGAATAGTAATAACAACAATGGCAGAAGCAGAAGTAACAACATTATCTTTGGCCTGCACAGATTGGTGTCCGGGAGGAAGCTTAACCACCATTAGTTTCCACAGTAAAATAGGCAGTGATCGAAGGTCTGGTGGTGCTGTCAGATGAAGATAGATTCACTCAAATATTGCATCGTGATCTAATAAAAAAAAAAAAAGAGTGAAAATTTGTTTATTTTGAGTGTCACGTAGACTTTGGCGTCAGATAGTCAAATCTACTTTATTGCACGTGACATTTTTTTTTTTGGTCTATTTTACTTATATTTGACTTTCTTCCTTAAAAAATTATCACAGAGTCGCATGTCTTTTCTCCAAAAGTAAAATGCTTCACATTACTCTAAATAGGGCAGGGGCTTTCTTTTCTGAACAAAAATGAGCCTGTGACACCCACGTGGATGGGGAGAGGATACAGGCCACTTCTGCAGGAATCTCCTTACAAACAGACATCAAGGTCAAGGTAACCTGAGCAGCCCAGCAACCCAAGACAGGCCATGTGTGCGAGGGAAACCCGGCATCCTGCAGTTAATGTCCTTTGGGCCCCCTGATTTCTACACGTTCTCCTACCTGCATCTTGACAAAACGATTTTGGGAAACCGTTTTTCCATTCTAGCAGTCCTACTTTAAATTCCTTTTCACCATTTTCTTCAAAACAATGTTGATTTTAATGAGTCATGCACATTTGAAGCCACTGATTTCCCACCCGTTCTGATTCATTGTTTTTTTCAATAATCTTGCAATGTCCCTTCATGTCACAAAACTGTGTTTTTCCAATTTTCTTCATTTCATCATTATCATTTCTATGTGCTTCTAGTTCAATGTTAAGGAATCTGCCCTGCGAGAAAAATCACCGAGTACCACCGTGCTTTGAGGAGCTTTGGGAAGCTGGAGATAATAGGCAATAGTCATAGCCTGCATTTAAATGGAGCCAAAACCTGAGATGGTTTGTGACTGCCCATTCCTCTGCCCTGGACAGAAGAAGTCTGACCGTGTTGAGCTCTATCTTCCCAAGTATAGGCCTTCACATATTGATGGTGACATGGGTAAATTTTAACTTCATTTCTTGAAAGGAGCAGTGCGTCTCGACCGCAAATCCAGCAAATGTGGCTGTATGCAGTGTATCCTAGTATGCCATCATTTATGGACAGACTAGTGTGTTTGGGAAGATGGGTTGCAGAAGGAGTGGCACAGAGCAAATTATTTGTATACACCATGCATGTTTTGGGGTTAGAATAAAATGGTGGATAAACAGCTATCAAGAATAATTTCAATTCATGTCGAGCATTAAGGATTTGCTTTATTTTTGCCAATTACTGGAACTGCAAAGATCCCACTGTGGGCCTCACACCAGGGCTTGGCCATTCACACATGGGATATTTGAAAATATGCTTTTCTGTTCAGTCAACTAAACTTAAAGAAAACATGTTCAGCTAAGAAAGACCAATGAGACACAGATGCATCTGATTGCTACAGCAGATCTGTCAACCTTGGTGAAAATTTTGCAAAATGGGAGCCGCAAAAGAGAATAGACATAGACGGAGAGTTTGGGCAAGTTTGCTGGTGACAAAAGATGTATGTGGGAACAAAGGGAGCATTATGGTGAGGTCACGTGCATAGGTGTAAATCCAAAGAGCTCAGAGAAAAATGAAAGAGTGAATGAGAGGGACTGTGGTCCCGTAAGAACACAGAGACAGACACTTGGGTTGGGCATTTCTTGGGAAGGAATACCTCAGAATAACAAAGTAGCTGCTACTGGTCTTCCCATGCATTCGGCACCTTGGAAATTTACATCGTTCCTGATTCACGATGAATCTCAAAACTGGTCTGATTCCCAGCGATCTGTGGATAGAAAACATGGGACTCAGGGAAAACAGGAAGATTGCTTCTGAGAAAGGTGGGTCCATCCCTACTATCACACACCTTCATGGGAGTAAAAACAGACCAGCTTTTCATGCAGCAATTGTCATAATATTAAAATCCCTTATATTTCTCTGGCGATTAAGAGTTTGCCATTATGTTTCATATTTATTCGGGTGTCAACCTTCATCGTGATCCTGTAAAGTAAGCCAGCTTGGACAGAGACAATCTAGAAAAATAGCACCCGTGTTTAAATACACACACACACACACACACACACACACACACACACCCCAAAATCCTCCTGAATTCACACCTAGATAGCCAGTAGGACTTTGTGCTGACCAAATACTCACGTTTATTAGTAGCCCACGAGCCCTCTGGCTGGTCTCTCTGGCACACCTACCCCTACTTCTGCAGCCAGTCCTACTTGTTGGTTGTGTTACCCCATCTGGCCACAGGCTCTTCAGCTCTTCTTGCTTTTACTGTTAGTCTTATTATACATACCCCTGTTTTATTCTCCTTTCTTCCTCATGATAACCCGATTCTGAGGCAACCAAGCCATACCATAGGCAAACTGGATATCCCCCGCCAGTCCGATGGTGGGATCGTAGGCCTTACAGCCGTCCACTCCTTGTGAGTTTTCAAAGCACTCTCCTATCGATTTCATATTCTTCGTCATACCGTGCCAGGAAGGAGAATGTTTCTCTCGCTTTTCTGGTGAAGACTGTAAGGGCCAAAGATCTGGACTGATGTGCTCCCAGGCACATAATTAATAGTGATGGGAAGGAGACTTACATCGAACACCAGCATCAGGATCTGGGCAAAGTATTTGAAATCCAGTGAGTTTCATTAGTGTTTGACCTCCTCACATTGAATAAATAGCCTTAAATTTACATAAAACATTCTGACAATAACCACTACCTCATGGTATATAAACAATACTTTACTGTGCAGAAAAATAGGAAATACACACACACACACACACACACACAAACACATTTGTGCACATCTTTATTAGGACCAATTCATAGCAAGAACTGATTTGTGTATTACTTGGAGATGCCGTTCATTTCTGGGGGAGGAAGGAGTTGGCAGGAAAAAAGCCAAGGCTGCAATTTACAAGTAGAGCTAGACACTCACAGCCTTGGCTTTTCTCACCCGCTGAACAGGCGTCCTCCCTTACCCGTGGGTGATATGATCCAAGACCCCCAGGGGATGCCTGAAATCGCAGGAGGTACCAAGCCCTATATATACTACTACATGTTCTCCTATCTATATATACCTATAATAAAGTTTAATTTGCAAATTAGGCACAGTAAGAGATTAACAGCAATAACTAATAGTAAGCCAGAACAGTTATAGCAATATACTGTAATAAAAGTTATGTGAATATGATCTTTCTCTCTCTATCTCAAAAGATCTTTTTGTACTGGACTCACCCTTCTTTCTTTTTTTTTTTTTTTTAAGACTTTATCTACTTATTTATCTGACAGAGAGTGAGCATGCACAAGCCGGGGGAGGGGCAGAGGGAGAGGGAGAAGCAGACTCCCCACTGAGCAGGAATCCCAATGCGGGGCTCGATCCCAGGACCCCGGGTCACAACCCAAGCCAAAGGCAGACGCATAACTGACTGAGCCTCCCAGGCACCCCTGGACTCACCCTTCTTCTTGCAGTGAAGGGAGATGATAAAATGCCTACGTGATGAGGTGAGTGGGGTGAGTGACTTCGGCATTGGGACATAGCTTCCGGCTACTGTTCACCTTCTGGCCGTGTCGCTGGACTGCAGGTGACCGTAGGCAGCTGACACTGTGGAAGGCGAGACCACGGATGAGGGAAGTCCGCTGCAGTTCTTCCAGACAGCGTCATCGAAACTACAGAAGAGCGAACGGAGCTGACCTGGAGAGCACTCCGAACACAGTGATTACTTCAAGGGACCAGCAAACAGAACTCGTGGAAAGGTCAGGATGAATCCCTCTCCTATAAAGAATAATTTAGGCTACATTTCTACAAGGTCAGCAGAGCTATTGCCTAAATTATTTTTTATTCCTTCTCTGAGACTGATAAGAATGCCCAGTTTCCTCTGCCAGAATCAAACCAACCAACCAACCAACCAAACGAAATAACTTCATCTACTGGGTTCTGTATAAAAAGACCACGGTCATAGGTGCCAAACGACGGGAATCTGAGCAGAACACGAGACTGAGGGAAGGGAGGAGTCGATCCATTCCAATGATTCTTAATATGCCTATTGCCCCCATTTCCATGTGGGGCTAATCGGGTGAATTGAAAAGTACTAGTAGGAATAAGTAGAATATATACACACACATGCACACACACGTAGATAATTCATAATTTAAGAATAAAATTTTATTAATTCATTCCATGCTATTAACTACATAAAATTAATATATAATTACATATAACATATAATTATATCTATTAGCTGTAAGGCAGCATACAAAACAATCCCAGTCCCCAAAAGACCCTTCAGACAGCAGGAAAGCTCAAATACGCTTGCAAATCCATAGGATACAGTGACGTTGGGATAATCACCGTAACAGAAGTACAGATAGAGTGGTATGAGGCAACAGGGGAAAAATAATTTTTCTTTTGTCAGGAAGAACTGTTGACAGGATGGGGGGCTGGAAATTTGTGTTCTTCTTTTAAGTTTCTTATTTGCCTATCAGAGAATTATAAATTTAGCATAAATTTTACCTGACAAAAAGACTGAGATTTAGAAAATTGGTTTTTGCCCCACCCAGGGTAAATTGAGTCTGAGAAAAGCCATTTCCTTGATGAGGAACCTGGTGGCACATCTTAAAATAAAACACACTCTCTTCTCACAGTGAAGCGCCGTTACTGCTCCCATGAAATGGCATGTTCTCGAGAGGTAATTGCAAATTTCCTTCCCAAGCTGAAATTTAGGAATTACCAAGCAGGCCCTGAAATCAAAAGCACCAGTTGGCTCCATGTCCCTTAGCAAATTTTTTCCAGAAGTAAATAATTGTTACTGGCTGAAATGACATTCCGCTGAGGCAAAACGGCCCTTCTGAGGCCCAGTGGGGTGCTAATGGTCAGATGGTATGTCCTTAACTTGCTGTGACTTGGAGCAGTGCGCTGAATCTTGCCCATTCTGTTTGAAACACTTAGCTTTTCAACAGGGAGTGCTCAGAAGGAGAGGAAAATTGCTCTGGCCTCAGAATGAAAACAAGGAGGAGCAAGTGGAAACAGAATTGGTGAGCAGCCCTCTTAAGAAGCCAAGGTTTGTTTCTTCGTCGTTGCTAAATTGGGGGGAATTTATTGTTGCAAATTTCTAGAGTAAAAGACCAGGCTCAGTCATGAACAATGGTGTGTTTCGTGACTATAAATCAGCAACGACACTGAATAAGAGATGTGTTTCAAAATGGAGAAAGTGTCAGGAAGGAAGGAAGGAAAGGAAGGAGGGAGGGTGGGAGAAAGAGAGGGAGAAAGGGAGGAAGGGGGGAAGGAAGTTGGGAGGGAAGGGAAACGAAGAAGGGAAATGCCCGTCCAAAGCACAGGACCACCACCAGTGTGAAAAGGACTCCCTTCTACTCATGAAATGAGTCTGGCAGATGGTTCCGAGTTCTTACGGAATCCTCATCCACGGAAGCACAACTGATACAATGCAATCTCTCCAGGTTTCTGGGCTAGAAATCCTCAGTCTAAAGGCCTCTAAAGAGGGGATCATTTGCCTCTTGGAAACAGGGCAGGCAGACGAGGGAGGCCTCCCTCACCTAGAGGAATGGCCCTCTACTGGCATTCCTGCTCCCCTGTTGACCCCGGCAGCCAGGGAACTGCCAGGAAGGGCTTGCTGCTGGCCGTGTGCTTTCTTCTCTTCCCAAGTTTATTATCACGGGGGTGGGGGCGGGGCATGAAGGTGGAATCACTGCCGGGGCGATATACAGAGCAGAGCACAAAACCTGGTATCTGCACTGCCTTCCAGGTACCGAGCAACCCGAATATGACCAACATCCCTTACACGGTGTCCGAGTCATTCTTGCGCAGAGGAGCTTTGGAGAGAAGATACAAACATTTACTGACTACCTATAGCAAACCAGACCCTGAGCGAAGCCTCTTCACAGTGGCTGTATTGTTCAATATTATTTATTCTTACAGAAACTCTGTAAGGTGGGGGATGTGCCCACTCTGTGGATGAGCATGTGGAGGGGGACATGCCCTTGTGCGTGCACACAGGGGTCGGCAAACCATGGGTCTCAGATTTAATCCACCCCAAAACAGTGGAATCTCTGCCCTGTGGGAAGTGGTAGAGTGCGGGGAACTTAGCTACATTTTCAGTCGTGCTCTTGGAGGCCAATATTCAACTGTTTGCTGTCCATTTTCCCAGACCACTTTTCTGTCCAGATATCCTGTTGATTTTTGAGTAACACTGAATCCTCCCAATAAATTTCCTTTCTGCATCAAGTATCTAGCTCTGCTTCAGATACCTACTCAGGCGTCTCCTGTTTGCATCAAGAACCCCGAGTGGCACGGAGAATTAGAAAGCAGGATGCTAGGGAATGAGTCCAGAGGAAGAGCTCCCATTAGCAAAGGCACAGTGGCAGAAAGGATGTGACATGCACCGCCCCAGGGCGGAATCATAGCTAGTTCTGCTGACTTCCTGTGAACTCTTCAGTTGAACTTCAGGGTAACTCTGCTACAATGAGGGACTGTCTCCTGACTTCTCTAATTTCTTGGTTTCCATTTTCCGTGGGGTTCAATTTGTGATAAGCAATCTTTTGTCTATTACTTTAGCGCCGAAATGCTTGAATAAAAGGTCACGTGTGCAGCCAGATAAGCACAGTGGCATTTCTTTGCGCACATATTTTGTTGATGTACCTACAGACCTTTAAAAAAAAAAAAGGAAAAAGAAAAAAACTTTTGTGGCAAAAATGCTCTCAAATTTCTGTTTAAAGGTACTGGTAGGGAACTAAAGCCGGTCTAATATTGAAGAGGGAAATGGCTTTAAAAACAAAAAGGGAGAAGGAGAAGGAGAAGGGAAGGAGGGAAAGAAGACAAGCAGTAACACGCTTCTTCTATTTAGAGGAAAAAAACGGGTCAGAACGCACGCATTAGTCTTCCGAACTCTGCACCCTGGCGTATTAAGCAGCTTGATCAGCCTTCTAGAAAGGAGAAGTTTGCTTAGAAGTCAGATGCGTCTCTTAGACCATGCACATCCTGTGACTGAATAGTCTGTCAAGATATTATTCATGGGCAGAACATTCTTTACTACATCTTTTTGATTTAGAAAATAAACAGAGCTAGAAATATCCACTTAACCCAACATAGCTCTCTACCAAGCAGCTAATTTTTCATTGTTCTGGATAAAGGAGCAAGGGATAAAACATTTTAGATAAGACCAGGAACTATGATTTGGGGCATGATCACAGGACTGGTATTGGCACAGAACAGTTGAAGTGTCCTCCCGCACAGAGGCTGTTTTCACTGAGTTAAGACGGCAGGGCCTGAGTCTGAGGCGTTCAGGATTGCTGGGGTGAGTTTGCAAAATGGCATCAGAGAGACCTACGCAAGAGCGAAGCCGTTGGCCCAGCCTTGGTTGTTCACCCTACAGTCATGATTCTTGACTTTGGACAATCCAAAAAGAGAAACTCGTGCTGCAGGGGCTCGTCCCTAATTCTATGTTCATACTTCAATGCCTCCACACCAGGCTTGAAGCGGCAGTGGATCCAGGATCCTGGGAAGAATATGTTGGTAAGGAAAGCAAAGTGCCATGAGGATCCAAAGGTTTGACTAGTTAGGAATCAAGCTGAATAAGCTATATTAATCAATATGGCATAACACCAGAAAGCTACAAGAGTGGTCCTTCTGGATTCCTACAAATGGTCAAAAACCAAGATATCTACCCAAATTGTAGCACAGGGAAGGCTCCATGGGCCCTCTTTGTGCTCCCCATGTGTGTAACTCAGTGCTTCATTGTGGACCACGTATTCATTCAGGGTTACTGGAATGTCTATTCTGTCCCCAATTCAGTGCTTCCCAGGGTAAGACAGAGAAATAGTTAGACAGAAAATACATTCCCTGCACTCGAAGTGCACAGAAGAGACACAAGACATACCACAAAAGCACCATATTGCAGGGGCTATCAAATGAATGATCTGAAATACAAGCACTCTGATCGGTGATGCGTTTTAGATATGTTTAGGAGTCAGAAATATATCAAAATATAATTCGCGTTTTTTTAAATTTCAGTTAATCATTCATCAAATGCTTACTTAATACCTTATGATTCTATCACCACTCAACCAGAGTTTCTCAAACTTACTATGCTTAAGTATCACTTGGGATCTTTGTTAAAAAATGCTTATCCTGGGGCGCCTGGGGGGCTCAGTCGTTAAGCGTCTGCCTTCGGCTCAGGTCATGGTCCCGGGGTCCTGGGATCGAGCCCCGCATCGGGCTCCCTGCTCCGCGGGAAGCCTGCTTCTCCCTCTCCCACGCCCCCTGCTTGTGTTCCTCTCTTGCTGTCTCTCTCTCTCTGTCAAATAAATAAATAAAATCTTTTTAAAAAAGCGCATATCCTGTGGCCTCAGGCGCATGTTTTCACTTGGGAATCTATGCGGATAGAAGGGCCTGGGTGATTCTAATGCAGGCAGGGCTCCCCTCATCCTTTGGGAAACTCCATGGAGTAAAGCTCTCTGCCCAATCTGTTAAACATCACAGCCTCATCTGGAACTTGTCATATTGTAGATATTTAATACATATTTATTAAATGAATTAATGACCACCATTCCTTATAGACCAAGCATTGTGGTGAGTGCTCGCAATGTGAAAGCCGATAAGTCACTGGACTTGGAGGTCTCAGTATATAGTGTCTGACACACTCGAGACTCTGTGAATGACACAGTGAAAAATATTTACTGTCGCTTAGCTACCTGGCACCGTGCAAACACTGAAAACACAGCTCACAAGTGCCCTGACAGAGGGAGCGTAGGGTGCTGTTAGAACACAGAGAAGGGCCTGGCATGGGTCTGCCCTCTTGAAGGGCTGCTCCAGGACCTGCCTTGCTAACAGCCAGAATTTCTACTTAGTCCTTCCTTTGCCAACACCTTCACTTCCACTGTCAGGTTAAATAGTTCATGGGTGGGAAACTGATGGAAAGGAAGCCGCCCACAGGCTTCCAGAAAACAGTGGATTTTAACAAAAGATGTAAGGATCCCCAGTTCTTCTCCCAGCACTTCGGAGCTCAGTGCTCAGAGAATGAATTGCATGCTGCACTGAGAGAGAAAGAGAGAGGGGGGAGGGAGGGAGGGGGAGAGACCAAAGCGGGGGAAGAGAGGGAGGGGGAGAGAGAGAGGGAGGGGGAGAGAGAGAGGGAGGGGGAGAGAGAGTGGGAAGGACATCCTAGGTAAGAGTGTGAGGTTCTCGGGGCCAACGGAGCCATGTTGAAAATGTTCCCATGACCTAAGGGGTTCTATCTTTTTCCACGGACGCGAGAGAGCCACCCAGGATCAGACTCTCAGTCAATTTTGTTTTGAATACTTTCCTCTGAATGAACTGAGCGTGGATGAGAGAGCAACAAATCAGAGGGAGAAGGTCAGTGGTGAGGTTCCTGCAGTGGCGAAAGCCAGGCTAAAGGCTTGTACAGAGGCGCTGGCTTGGGGCTTGGGAGACAAGGGACAGATGGAAGATAATGCCTTTAGGAGGTAGACTTGGCAGAGTTCAGACAACCCATGGTAGTATTTTGAGAATTTCCCAAAGACACTCCCAAGTTTAATCCTCTGACTGCCAGTTTCACACATACCAGCTGACATGTGCATCAGTATCTTATCATGGCTCTCCTGAGAGGGAGCATAATGCAGGATCAATGTCATAAACACGGCTCCCTGTGCCACAGAGGTGATGAAGGTGGAACAGATTTACAGCGATCTTGACGATCACCGATGCCTAGCTTTCTTCTTGCTCATTACCTCTGCTAAGGACCCATGGGTTGGCCCAACAGACATAAGCCGTACAACGAGGCCCCTGAGTGCGATCCTTTGTGCTTCTCCTGGACAGCCACGCAGCTCGGGCTTTGACATTTCTGTTCAGTCGGATTCAGCTTGGGCCACAATCTGCTTGCCTGCTTTGGGAGGATTCTCAACTGCTACTCAACCTGTCTCCCTCTTCATGGGGCTTGTCAGAGCTCCTGCTTGTGCACACTTCGACAGAGACGACATGAAGGAGCACGCAATCATGGCTGCAGAACTCTGTAGTCATGCCTGGTTGGTCTCTTCATCCCCTGTCCTAACCTCTGCGTTGTCAGCTCTGGTCCTTTCTGCCCTAAATATTCGGGCCACAGGGCCCCCTGGCTCCCATCCTGAGGCGTTATAGATTCCACTGAACTTTTCTCTCTGGCAGTTCTACCAGCCACACAAAAGAAGCTGGTGGACCTGACCCTAGACCATGTGGCTGTTCAACCCTTCTCATAACCTGCCCACCTCGTCACTCAGCAAACACTGATTTACCTCAGTTCAGTTGCACAGGCATTTCAGGAGAACCTACCATGTGCCTGTCACTATAATAGGCAATGAAGACACAACAGTAAATAAAACAGTTCTAATAATCCAGAAGCTTATCATCCAAATGAAGGCATAAAAATAAAACCAATTAATTATGAAAACATAAAGTGACATAACTGCTAAATAGAATACAAACACCGTGCTAGGCCAGCAATGAGGAGAAAATAGATAATTCTGATCCACAAAGATGTGAGAAGAATGGTTTAATAGGGTTTCATTTGTTTTGTTTTAAGTCAGCTCTACTGAGGCATAATTTATAAGCAACAAAACATGTTAAGTATACAGTTCAGTAAGTGTTGATAAATTTGTGTACCCCCATGAAACAACAATCACAACCAAGATTTACAATGCCTCCGTCACCCCAGAAGTTCCCCCTGAGCTCTTCCTATTGGACTCTCTCCCCTGCCCCCAAGATCTGTGTTCTAGCAATATAGGTTAGATTCTCCCTTCCCTGCACTGGGTACAAATGGAATCCCATAATATGTACCCTTTTGTCTGCCTTCTTTGTTCAGTATGATACTTCTGAAATTCATTCATACTCACGTAACAGTGCTTAATTTCTTATTCTTGGGAACATCGTTCCATTGTATGCAGATATTGCATCTTGTTTATCCACTCACATGTTGATGGCCAGTTGGGTTTTGTCCAGTTGTAGGCTACAATGAATAAAGCTGTTGTGAGCATTTGCATGCGTACGGATGTGTGTTGTGGCTGTAAGCATTTTGTGATTTTTCATCTCTCTTGTGTAAATACCTGGGAGTCGAATTGTCAGGTCATGCGGTAAGTTTGATTAACTTCATAAGAAACTGCTAAATTACATTCCGAAGCAAATATAATCATTTTATATTCTCATCAGCAAAGTGTGAGTTCCACTTGTCCCCATCTCGATAACACTTGGTACTGTCTGTCTTTATATCTTAACCATCCAAGTGGGTGTGTTAGTCGTATCCCATTGTGATTCTAATTTGACCTTCCCTGATGACTAATGTCCTTTAACAGTTTTTCATGTGTTTATTGACTGCTCACACATCTGTTTTTGCATTAGTGCCTATTCAAAGTTTTTTAACTGGGTATTTGTCTCATTGAATTTTAAGGTTTAGTCCCCACATATTCTATGTACAAGTCCTTTGACAAATATATGTACATATGAAGCTAATATTTTCTCCCAACATGTAGCTTATCTTTTCATTTTCATAAGGTACCTTTTAAAACGCAGACATTTTTAAATTTTGATGAGGTGCACGTCACCGATTTTTCTTAATAGGCATTGCCTGTTTTGTCCTATCTTTGCCAACCCCAGAGTCACAAAGGTTTGTCTCTTCACTTTTCTCCTGAAGTATTACAGTTTTAACTTTCAGATTTAGGTGAATGATCCAGTTTGTATTAATTTCCTTGTGTATACCATTTAATATCGGAAGAGTAATCCTGTAGTTAAATTCACTATCGAGGGGTGCCTGGGTGGCTCAGTCATTAAGCATCTGCCTTAGGCTCAGGTCACGATCTCAGGGTCCTGGGATCAAGCCCCGCGTCGGGCTCCCTGCTCAGCGGGAAGCCTGCTTCTCCCTCGCCCACTCCCCCTGCTTGTGTTCCCTCTCTCACTATTTCTTTCTCTGTCAAACAAATAAATAAAATCTTAAAAAAAAATTCACTATCGAACTTCTAATTTCAGATGATGTATATTTTACTTCTGTTTCATTTGTTTCTTACTTAGAGATTCTGGTTCTCCGTTGAAATTCTCTGGTTTGTTTTCTCTTTTCTTCTATTTCCTTATGTGTATTAATCATAGTTATATGAAACTCATTTTCTATTATTTCTAACGAGAATGATCTGTCATTTTCTTTCCTTTGTCTTCTTTGTCTTTGGATTCCAGTCTACTTTCAGAGTGATTTGAGTGGCTTTAGCCTCTTACACTGTGTAGCATCTCTATCAATGATGTTTCTTGCCCTTACTAAACACCAGTGCCCTGAGTGAACCCCAGATTCTCAGCCTCTTGCTCAGCAAACAGATTTGGCAAATGCCCCCAGGGAAAACGGCTCCAGAGCTCAGTTTAGCCCTCTGAGGTTCTCTCCCGCCTGAAATCCTGGCCTCTTCGGGCCCCATTGCATCATTAGCTCACTAACGAGCTCACACATAATATATTTGTATTTGACTTGGCACTTCTTATTGTTTCAGCAGACACACTGATCTTTGCAAGCAATCCTACCTCACCCAGAATGCAGTCCTTGCGTTTTCCCACATGTTTCACCACATGTGGTGAATATGCATGTGAAAACCATTCAGAGACGGTGCTGCCCTGCTCTCCAGCTCCACAGAAGTCATTGAATCATGGTGGACAGTGACTGTAATAACTAGCAAAGCTTATTTCAACAGATCAGGGTACAAAATACGTCACATCTTGATGCTGAAATCATTTTAAACAGGAACTTCTTTTGCACTGTGGTTTTGCTCAGCCAGGTCCCTCAGGTCAGGCAAAGAGAGCGTTGGGGCATGCCAGCTTGGGAATTCCTCAGGTTGGATAGAGCCCACTTTACTTCCTCTGACCTCCCATTGGCTCCAACAAGTCACACGGTCTCACCAAAATGCAAGGAAGGCTCGGAAGAATGGTCTCTGGCGGGGAAGCCACTTGTCAGAAACATGTCCACACTCTGGAGATGAGGATGAGAATATTCAGTGTCCGTGGATCATCCCTGAGACGGCAGACATGTAGGGAGAGACTCTGGAGGTAACACTGGGGAAGAATACAGACACGGGTGGGTGGGAAGGCAGCGGAACCGAGAGAATGTGCTTTCTTGGAACAAAGGAGAAATCAAATGGTTAGACCAGAAGTCAGGATTATAAAACACAATATTTTTCACAAATCTACACTGCCATGTATGAAATGTGCACATGTTTTGTGTTATCACTAAGAAGAGAAAAAAGGGCTACCTACTATATAAGGATACAGTGCTTTCAATTACTACGAACTGTAATAAGCCTGTCAATTGCAGTTATTAAAATGTGAGAAAACTAGTCATTTGGTTTTCATGAAGTAGGGTCATGAGATCTTGAAAAGTTTTGCCCTCCTTCTCCCAAAATATGCAACCTAGTCAGCTGAGGCTTACGGTAAATTAAGAGTCAACAGTAGAGTTCATTGCCGGCATCATGAGGTCCGAGAGACTCTCAACTTGGTATTACCGAGGCCCTGACTATGACCTCCCTTCAAGGGTTTACTTTCATTTTTGTTTTTACTTGGTTTGTTGGTTGGGTTTGGTCTATAATTGCCTAGTCACTTTTCCTATTTGTGCCCAAACACTTCAACTCCCATAGCTCTGTAGGAGCCTCCTCAAACCCCCCGGAGGCAGAGATTTTAAATCACTGAGGCACATTCTCTCAGGTTAAAGCAAAGAATAGGACAGCTTGATAGAGCAAATCGAGGCCCTTGCCTTTAAAGACAACCTGCACCTAAGTATCCTATACTTACATTTTCTGTAATAAATACATGTAAATTCCTTAATCACTTTATATATATGTTAATTTCTTGGCTTTTAAATATGGGAAATTTGACTCGAATTCAGTTTAATTTTTAGTTAGTGAGTGGTAAGGGGAAGAGGAACATGAAAATCTTTCTGTTGTGACAGGTTTGGGAGACCGCCATGGAAGACAACATTGCTGTTATTATAGCTACTATTAAAATCCCAATGAATGTGCTATCAATCAATAAACATATTTTCCTGAATATATACATAATGAATATGAACTCATCATAACCATATGGGCTCCATGGGTCAAAATCATTACAACCCTCTGTCCTCCGGAGATTGGAATTTCTTGGTGATATAACAAATGTTTAGAAATTCTGCATTATAATTTTGTTGCCAAAATGTTATTATTACTCAGATTAATCAGATCTTAGCACACTGTAACAATGTTAGTCATCATCCAAGTATATTATCATAACAAATATCCTGCTATATAAATCTTCTAGGATGCTTGTATAGTGTCAGAACATTTCAGGGGTGGATGGGCCCTTAGAAACATCTGATCAAGTACGATCCTGGACTCCGTGCCTCAGTCATCTGCTTGGCTCTGAGTTCAGTTAGCCACTGCTTGAGGACTTCAAAAGATGAGAGCTCGCTATTTCTAAAGAGCTGATTGTGTTGTTGAGTGATTCTAATTAGGAAAGTCTTCCAACCGCCTCCTTCGGTCCCCCATCCACTGTGCACCACACACCTCCCAGAACCGCAACGGGGATCAAGGAAGATAACGCTTGGAAAAGCTTGGCAGAGTCTCTAAGACATAATAAACCATCAATAAAAGCCACCATTTATTAATTTTATTTTCCTTCTACCCAACTTTCATCTGTAGAAATTCTAGTTTCCTTTAGGATTTTGCTTACAAATAGCTCGTCCCAGAAGTCCTTTCAGACTCCTGACCCTGGGTTGGTTAGGTTCCCTTGCCTGGTGTCCTTACAGCATGTCAGGCTGACCAAATGACTGCCACCCAATCATGCATTCCTGTTGGTACTCCCCATCCTATCATCAGCTTCCTCAGGGCAAGGGCTTGGTCCTGTTTTCTAGTGTTTATAGTACCCAGCCAATTATTTGGCACACAGTAGACGGCTGATACGATTTTTTGAATGAATGACTAAAACGTGTGAATAACTATCACAGCTATGAGGTAAAGCAACGACTGCTATGCCTGGAACAATTTCAAATGCTGAGTGATAGGATGCGGCGTGAAATGTGACCTATTACTATCAGCAGCTTCGTTGGGGTCTTGCATGTCAGTGTACAAGCAGATAAAAGTGAAGTCATGTTTAAATTGGGCAAGGTCAAGATCATACTAGTGGGCAGTAGCTGGGAGAAATGGAAGTGAAGCCAGGTCTGAGTTCCTCCAGTTCTTTGATCTGAGTAATGATGCAGATTGGGGGCTTAATACCTTCCCCTACGGAATTGTTCTTTTATAGGACAGTCAGTTCTCCTACCTTTCCGAAATTAATACTCATTATTTAGTTCTGTAGAATCTTTGTTTTGGCCAGATCCAGTGTCTTCTGTGTTCGTTGTATCTCTTCCTAGTTTTCAGAAAAACAGGATAGATGTAAGAATGCAGTAAGAAGCCTTCGATTTCTATCAAACACAGATCAATTTGCATTTGTGTATGTTGATTTTATCTGGTATTATGATTGTATCTGGTTTTATGTTTGTCTAGAAGAAGCAGCCCTTGGTGAGCTCACCCTAAGCTCTGGCCCCATCTCTGACATCACCATGCTCTATATGCAAAGTGTCTGATGTCATGGCCACAATTATGGGAGATGTTTCCCAATCTCCACAGTCGCTTCTGCGTCAGAATCTCACACTATTCTCTTTCTTGCAGAGATTCTAGCAAGCAATACGTTGGGTGTTTTTCATTTTTATTTTGCATATTATTTATATTTGTCTCAGAGATACTTACCAAAAGAAATAAATACAAACTCAAGCTAACTTAAATTAAAGGTAAAGGAAAGAGAACCGCCATGCAATATCAGTAGAATCCCATGGCACACTATTCTCCATGTAGCTGTCTTTCTCTAGGATGACACCACCATATGATCTTTCATGGGTGTCCTTTGTCATCGTTATTTCCTTTTTCTGGGTCTGAGTCTCTCCTTGGGGTTCTCCGTTCTCGTTTTCCAGAGTAATCGCATATGTGTGTCTTTGAGTTGCCATGGCACTGACTCTGCTTTCTCCGAAAATTCCAGCACTCAGCAGGTATGATGCAGTAACTTTGTCACTTGGGCTTGACAGAGAAAGAAAGAAATCTGTGTTGGGTATCCTCTTTGATTGATTCTGGCTGATTGCCCCTGACAGAAGGGTGGGGTCACCTGATCCACATGGGGACACTACGGCCATGTCCCCTAGGGGTTGCAGCCCACACGTAGCCACTCCACTGACATGACATACCCTTGCATGGTAGACTGCTTCCCTCGGAAGAGCTACCAGACAAGAAAACTCGATTACTAAATTTCAACACAAAATTCTTTCTGATATTCTCCCCAGTGACAACTCTGGGAACTCTATTAAAACACTGTAGGTACTTGAAGGATCTGTTCTGTTACTCCACTGAAATGGCTTAAGTTATTTTTCATCAAATGTTTAAAAACTGTGTGGGGAGTAGTTTCTAAACCAGGAATTTCATGTGTCTCTGAAGCGCTGGCTCTTTCTTTAATTCATTCTCATTCTTACATGGCTAGATTTGGTATTAGATTGGCCCAGCTATTTTTTCAGGTATAAAACAAATACTGGACAACTTTGTGTGCAAAGGTGTTTCATGACAACTAATTAAAATACAGACTAACACAAATTTATCTTGTTCTCAGAGCCACATCTAAAACTCATATATCTCCATTCCGAGGCAGGCATTACATGCCCTAATTTAGTTCTTCATTTTTCAAAAACTTAAACTCATTACATACAGATGAATACACTGTTCATGTGCATTTGCATATGGAAACTGAGTTGTCAGCTGTATTTTATTTAATTGTATTTTCCTCTTCAGGGTGTTATTTTCTTTCCCATCACATGGAAACTATACACTGGGAGGCTCTGAAAAATAACTGAAGGATTTGGGGATTGAACTATGTATTCCTTGCCCTGGTTAGTAGAAATGTAGACCGCTTGATAACCTACCAACTGTGATTTGGAGTTGGCTTCTGTGTTACGGAATCCTTCTGTCCTCAAGGAATTCTCTCCGCACTGACTTGCCCAAAATGTTGGCTCCATCCGTTCATCCATTTCTATCCCATGCAATGACTGCCTGGTCCCTGTTCTGGGTCCTCCTCACCTGGGAACTTTATGAGCTTTCCTCTTATTTCTTTGGAGCCATTCTCCAAAAAGCCATGATAGCTTTGTCAGGAATCTTTTACTTTCCGGTTCAAAACCCAGGAATTTATTTTCTTCTCTCTAATATTTCAAGTTAAATTATATTCCCTGCAGCCCTTCAGAATGAGTTGGCAAATACACGAAGGAAGGCCCTGAACACCCCAGCTGGACCCACAGGAGACGCTGTTAATTGCACATGGCACAGTTTCAAGATGGGCCCAGATACCCTCAGTCGCTCTCAACACATCTCCTCTGTCATCACCCTGATGGGATTAACAAGGGAGAAGAAACCTATTTACAATCCCTGTGTCCTGTATTCACCTAACAAACATTAGCTAAGAACTGTGCTTTGTGCTGGAGTTAGCAGAGAAAGACCCTTTCCCACCCTTGGGGGTTTCACGGGCAATGGCTTAAAGAGATGTTAATACTGTCCACAGCCTGGTGGCCAGCAATACAAGGGACAGCGGCCGAACCAGGCAAGAGGGCTTCACTCACGCTGCCTGCATAGGGACGGGAGGGCCTGGAGGGCCTCTCATGGCGGGAGACTGGGAATGGAGTCTTGAGCTCACCTTAAGAAAAGCTGAATGAACATCCCAGGCAGTATAAACAACCGTAGGAAAGCAAGTAGGCATGGAAACTGTGGTTCTGCCTGGCAGCTATGACAAGCAGGGAGTGGTCGCCACAGGACGGAAGACAGGCATTACAGGTTGAATTGTATCCTAAGCCCTGTCCCTCAGAATGTGACCTTCTTTGGGGATAGGGTCTTTCCAGAGGTCATCACGTAACCCGAGGTCATAAGGGGGGGCTCTAATCCAGTACAACCGGGGTCCTTATAACGGGGAAGTTTGGAGACAGACAGGACTCAGGGAGAATGCCATGTGGACATGAAGACAGCCCCTGGGAACCAAGGTGAGAGGCTGGAAGGGAGGCTTCTGCACCAGCCTAGCAAACGCTCCCTGTCTAAGCCCCAGTCAGACCTGCCACCTCCAGAACAGTGAGGTTCTGGTGCTTTGTTAGGGCAGCCCCAGGAAACTAACACGCCAGGTGCCGGGCAGCACGGGGCTCCCTGTCACAGAGCATGACCTTCACCCTGTTGCAAGGAAGCATCCTCGGAAAGCCTCCAGGAAAGCGTGGCTGGCATCAGCCATGCTATAGAAAGGGTGGAAGTAATTCAGCCACCCGGCTCTGCACAACAAGCCTTTCCTGATCATCGGGATTATCTGGGTGAAGGGTTTTAAAAGCCAGGGCATGTGCCTTCAAGGAACTCACAAACTGGCAGACCCACAAAAATGTAAAATGTAGACCGTAAGAATGCAAGACAGGAAATGCTCTCCTCGGGATGAGAACAAACAGCTCTCAGAATACAGAAGAGGAAGGAATTCACCCTGATGTGTTGGGGGGCGGGGAACTGGGGAACATATTATAAAGAGAGACACAGTAAAACTCTCAGTGAGGAAATAGTCTGCTATTCAGAATATTATTATCACAATTAAGCTACGTGGGGGTAAGAGCGTGTTAGCCATCGTGGCACAATTAAATCCAGATACGTTCACGCAAATTTCATACGGACAGAGTCTGCTGTATACATGCGCCTTTCAAAAGAAGAAGAAAAAAAGATGTGATAAAATGAAGTCATTGCTGCTCGTGATGTTTTAGAAACACCTTAATGTCACCCAGGAGACAGACTTGTATTTCTAACCAACAGAAAAGGTGGAAAAAACTGCAAAAAATTCTTAAAAAGTTGCCAAGTTGCCACGATATTTGACAAATCACAGGCAGATCTGATTGCAAAGGAAGCCTGTAGCTCTCACCCGGTATTATTCCTTTGAGAGGATTAAATCCTTCTAGAAAAACCTTCTATCCGACTTTATGAGCTACACCTTGATCTTCCCCCATTACTGTTTTTTGGGGTTTTTGAAAAAAAAATTTTTGACTTCACCTAGCACATTGAGGTTCTGCTAGGAAGGGTTAACAGCAGCTCCGATCATAAAGGGCTGGCTGCGGCATTTTCAAGGGCTTGTTTATGTGTCCTGTTGGTGTCTGCCAGCCTGTGGGGCCGAAGCGAGGAGAGCTGTGGGCCCGCGAGTGACGGCTGACCAGTCTGGCTAGCGTGTGTTTATTACGGGCTCTTCTCTCACACCAACCGTAGGGTGTCGGGGATTGCAATAAAAGTTCTGCCAGAATGACCTTAGGAATCTGTGAAAGTTTTCTGTTTGGTAGCTGAAAGCTTGCTTTTTATTTTTCTTTTGTTGACAAACCCCTGAGTTTTCTGCCCTGTGGGGAAAAAGCCCTGCAATTACTCCAGAGGCTACTGAAACTGTGGATTATTACTCCCCAGTGTTGGCAGTTAAAGAATGATGGTTGAGCCGTGGAGAGAGCTAAAAAAATCACGGTAAAAACCATAGACATATTATTGAGAGTTACCAAGGGGTGGGCACAGGGTCTTACGACTCGCCCCAGCTTTCCATGCCACTGTGACACGCAAAAAATCCAGGTCCCTCCTCTTCAAAAGTAACTGCTCATGCTGGACCTTGGGGTGGGACACCTGTGGTTAATTTCTCAGTTGACCACTAACTGACTCAGGGGTTCTCGGCTCTGACTGCCCATGAGAATCACCTGGGCAGCTTTTCAAACGCTCAGTATCCCAGTAGCACCCCAGACCAATTAGATTAGGGTCTATGGGGTGGGGACCCTAGAGGCAGCATTTTTAATGTTTCTTAAGTGATAACACGAGGCCCAGTTTGAAATCAGCATGACTTTTTGTCCTGGATAAGTCGTCTCATCCGCCTTCACCTATGCTTTTCCACCGGCCGAACGGACCTCTGCGAAAGTTCCAGTCTCTCCCACTCTGCATCGAAGGAGGGGGAAGGAAGGTGTTTGATTCAACACCCTTCTCAGTAGTCACAGTCTGTGTTGACGACTCCATTGCGGGGCCCCTGAGGGACACTGGCACAGATGTGTGTCTGAGCCTAGGGCTCCCTGAGAAGGTAGACAGCGTGGCCTCGTGCTGAGACTTCCCTTCCAACAGCACCTGAAGAGCAGAGGAAGTGCCAATAACTTGCTGACCTGCGGGTCGGTATTCTTTCTTCCAGGCCAAACCCCACTTGTCAATACCATCCTGGCTTCGGAACATTCCTTCCTGGGCTTCAAGCACAGACAGACCTGGGAGGCTGGGTTTTAACGACTGGTTCTGTTTAGAGACAGATTCATGGCTGTGGGTCCAAAAGCTGAGCCAGGAGGAGCCAAGCACAGGAAGGCAGTCAAGCAGCATCGAGCTCCGGGAGGAGGCCTTTCATGGCCTGGGAGGAAAAAACAGGAAAACAAAACCCGACTCACCAAAGCCTCAAAGCCCACAGTGGGATGGATACCAGTTAGCAAGCAGTAGGCGCTGTGGGGAGAAGGATCCAGCTCAGGTGAACAGTAACCGAGTACCCAGGAGCGAGCTCTTGGCTCAATCTAAGGATGCATCTTGAGAACCCCAGGCTCCCAGTGGAGAGTGGGTTGGTGCCATTTTGGCAAAATAAGGTCAGTGTTTGGAAACAACAGGTTTCCCTCCACAGGGATGTCCAGAGAACTCCCTCTTTTAGTTAGCTACTCTATCCCTGGGTGTTCCATGAATGAGTATTTGTCCCGTTCACTGTGGAAAGGAACCCTCAGCTGTTGAGACCCTTTTTTCCTGCTGTGTCTTCACCCTTGTTTCTTTGCGGCCCCTTTCTGAGGTCAGATTCACCTTCCATTTTACTCAGCACCAACCTTGGCCAAGCAGAAGAACTTCACAAGTATCTGTCTTCCAAAGTAGTAACAAACTGGGGAGAAAGTATTGCAATTGAGGGATGCTAAAGAAATATGAGTGTCCAAATAGAGCAGAAGAAAATCATAAATGACTTTGAGGGAGGCCTCTCTGCCTCAATCACAGGATGCAATGTACACATCTCTTCATTAGCGGTTCCTCCTGATGTTGGAGGCATCTGTTAATGGATCTCTCACCTCCACTGGTCTGTAGGCTTTTAGAGGACAGGGTCTGGACCCTCTTCTTCCTATAAATTAATACCTGCTATGCCTCAGGGAGGACTGGGATTATCACAACAGGAATGGCATTGCACATCAATATTCCAGAACAGGCTCTTGGATCTCATTGTAGAGACCATAACTGCGAAAGTCTAACCCTGTTATACTAAGACTCGGGTGCCTGAAAGAGAAAATTCCTCCTCTAGGGTATAATCACAACCTGGGGACATGAGCGTAGGTCCACACCAGGCTGTTCTCTGTAACAGCGCAGGCTGGTATGATAGGAAGCTGTCCCACCGCTGAAGAGGTTGCTTAACAGTCAAGCTCCCAGTGGGAGCAAGGAAGAGCAGAAAATACACAGCTGAAAGGCCACGAGTCTCTGACAGCACTCGCGTCCTTAACCTGCCCCCTCTGCCCAAGGCCTGGAGGGGCCATAAGAGCAGGACAAATGGAATCCATAACTTGGAAATGCCACATCAGAAGGGCACTGGATAGCTTTCCAAGATGTTCCCCAAGAGACTTCCATTCTCACAGAAAGCCCCATCTTCACCCACCGTGACCTGTAAATGACAGAGTCAGGCAATGTGATTGACAGCAGCCTCTCAGAGCCCACACAAACCGTTCCATTTAGGAAACCCACTCACACCCACCTTCTGCCTCGTAATGCCTGAGAGCTGGCCTGTAGTCTCAAGGAAGCAGTGGTCCCTGGAAGAAAGCTGTACAACCTAGGGATCACGGCATATTCAAGGGTGAGAGTGGGGACAGTGTAAGGAGGAGCCAGCCACGTCTACCGTTAAACGGAAGCTAGTGGGTAAGATTACCTCGGTGCAGCCAGGCTGCCCATGAGCTTGGTCAACAGCCCTCATCCAGAGCCTCTTAAAGGAAAAAAAAAAAGAAGAAAGCAAGGATTTACAGTTTGAATAGTTTCCAAAGGGGAAGGAATGGAGTTCTGCACTGGGGTCTGGGGTTCTGGGTTGATGAGTTAAGTGTCCCCTTATAAGCAGCAATGGAGTCCATAAATGCCGTTGCTCATAAGCTTGAGTCTGGTTATAGAGAAATTAAGTAAATTACATACTCATGTCCCCGAGTTTTGTGGACTAGCATTCCTGACACTTCATAATGAGCTGCATTTTGTAGCCCCAGCCTTTAGGACTCTAGCTGATGTTCACCGGTGCCAAAGTACTTGCTGGCACCTTTTCTGTATTAGGCCCTGTGCCAGGTCGTCAGGTGGCAGACAGGTTCTGGTTTTGTGGAGCTAGAAGCTAAGCCAGGAAGGGAGAAGTTACCAGTGACAAAGGGTGACCCACGGGGACGTGAAAGATGTGAATGAGGAGTAAGCCAGGAGACCTCGCTTTATCTGGGACTCAGGGGATCCTCCCTGGGGTGTGACCCCTGAGCTCAGACCTGACGGAAGCAGGCAAAAAGGAGGAAAAGAGGGTCCCAGGCAAAAGGAATTGTCCAGAGCTTTCAAGCTCTGCATCTCGCACAAGAGGTCAGCGTGATCCCAGTCCCAGCTAGAAAGGGATTACAGACACACTGAAACTCAGGCCTCAGGATGAAGGATGCAGGTACTGACCTTTCAGATTCAAAGTAACCTAGCTGCTGCTAGAGCCTGGAGACTGCACTTTTCTTAGCATACAGAGTAGCTTCATTTTAGCCACTATTCTGGAGACATAACCTTGGACCCTCTGGATTTAATGCTTCCTGAAATTCTGGCCAAGAAAGTCAACCTATTTGGAAGATTTTAACTATTCTTCTAGCAAATGTTTTCTGTGAAGGGGGAGGTAGTAAATATTTTTGGCTTTGCGGGCCATAAGTTTTCCGTCACAACTACACATCTCTGCCTTTGCAGCATGAGATCGGCCATAGTCACTAAGTGAATGAATGGGCGTGCCACATTCCCATAAAAACTTATTTACAAAAATAAGGCGTTGTGACCATAGTTTATCAACTGCTGCTCTAAATATTCGAAATATCTAAAACATTCTAAAATGTATTCCTGAACTAACCTGGGGAACAGGGAACTTTGATTGCAGATGACATGACTGAGCTCTCCAGAATCATTTAACCATTAGCAGGAGGCAGCACCAGCAGACCGCAGTGAAGACTGTTGCAGGAAGACCATGGTAGGAAACCCCACTGGATGTGACTGAACTAAATGGCGTGCCCACGCTCGGTTGCAAGAGAGGCAAGAACACAAGTGACTGATATTTCCGAAGCTATTTTGGGGGGTGGGCTCAGGCTGACGAGGAAATTGCATTAGTCAGGATCCGCTTAGTACATAACTGACGTGCATGCACCCTTCCCACTGATTGTTCGTCCTGCCTCTGTGGGGACTGGCCTTCCATCATCACTGGTTTCATTCCGGGACGCTGGATGACAGAGGGTGACTCTCTAGAATAGTGCACGTTACCATGGCAGAAGGTGTCATGTGAGTATGCGAAGTTTTAATGGCAAGGTTAATGCGAATTTACCGTTAAGTCCACAGAGAGAAGGAGGCACAAACTCTCTAAACAACACTAATGTTACCACAGCATGTTTGGCTGTCTACTAGCCTGTGACATGAATCCAGAGAAGAAGAGATGAGGGCTCTGTGACGTGCGGCGGGTTGCGGGGGGGTGGGGGGGTGGCAGCTGACTGGGACCGGCTCCTCCCTCCCACAGGGAAGGTGGTTGCCACAACACGGGCTTCTGAAGTCTACCGCATGGTCCTAGGATGGGGATTCTCACAAGGTTTTATCTGTGTAAAATACTGTTATCAAGCAGTTCCCACCTGTCAGGCTCACGAGAGCCCCCCCTCGGGCCTCAGAGCTGCCCACAGTGTCCTTGGGGGTCCCACAGAAGCCAGGGAATGCGTCGTTGTCCCATCAGGTCACTTCTCTTGTGGGGAAAAAAAAAAAAAAAAACAATGTGAAATTTCCTGTGAAAACATGCACAAAGTAAACACGAAATGTTAACCACACACCTGCACGCAGAGGTTTTCACCTCATAATACCCCTTCCTTCAGCACCCCTGGTCCCACCATCATCCTGCGTTTACTTGACTCCCACTAGCGGCCACACCAGAGTCCACGGCCTTCTCTCTTCCCCGGGGCAGGGGGCCTGGAGCCGTCACTTGGACAGCTGGCTCTGAGCTCCCCTCAACAGGCCCGGTGACTCACATCTATCTATCTATCTGGTTGCTTCATGCTTCAGTAACTAATCCAGAGTCAGCACCACTGTTAAAAACACCCGTTGTTAAAGATGAAGCAGAGATTGGAGCAGGTGGACTGTGTGGGCTGAGATATTACACCTATAAAATCGGCAGAGAAAAAGAACTTCCCTGTGCAGTTCACTGCACTTTAAAACACACACACAGACGTGCATCTACTTGGAGCCAAAAACAAAGAAAGAGCAAGCCAGGGAGGGAGTGTCACTAACACAAAGGCAAAGGCGGCATGTCCCCCTGGGCTCTGCCTTGAGAAGCGCCAATGTGCAGAAGCCTGGAATGTGCACTTAGGATTTCTTTGCTCTGTCTGCGTGAGCTTCTGGGGGTGGAGACCTTGACTTTTCCATCTCAGCAGCCTGAGAGCCTAAGCCCAGCACATGGCCTTTGGGTACACAAAATGATGTCGAATCAAGAAAGAAAAGAGAGTTGGGGGGGCGGAATCAAAAACAAAAACCAAGGAGGGAGATTTCTTTCTTCCTTCCACAAAAGAATTTGATGTGAGGTCCCCTTAAATAGTGTGCCTCTGGGGGCACCTGGATGGCTGCTTGGAGACCATTAATTACCTGACACCTGGGCACAGATCAGAAACGAAGTGATGAAAATGGTTTCTACTTCGGTGGGATGTTCCGACTTCCTTCCTCCTCTGGCTCTCAGATCTCCACCCATCTAGCTCGCCGATGCGAGACTGTGTTCTGTTCCTTTGGTTCCCTTAGCTGATGCTGATGACATTTCATCATTCACTCTAACAGTAACATCATTTATTCCAATAAGCAATTAGAGAGTATGGCTCACCTGACAAAAATTCATTCATTCTTGTATTTATTCACTCATTTGATAAATATGTGCTGAGTACCTACCTTGTGCCAGACATTGGCTAGGGGTCCATTTTGGCTTATAATTTGCAGCACGTGGTATAGAGCATGGAGTTTTGAAGCAAGAAACACGTAACATAATAAAAAAATTACTAAAAAAATCACACTACAAAAAAAGAAATACTGAAATGGTAGCTTCACTCTTCACCTTCGTAATCATAGGAAAACCCCTGTATCTTTCTGGTTATCTCAGCTTTATCGTAGGTGAAGTAGGGATGAGGGTCCTCCTTGAAGCACTGACATGAGGGAAAGAGGAGAAAATACCATGTGCCGGGCACACAGCAGGCTCTAGATAAAGAAAGTTTTGTTTTGTTTTCTTCACCATTATAATTCATAAATTCAGTTCAGATTAACCAATTAAGAAACATATTTACTATTTTTATTATAAAAGACATAAGTATCAAAATTTCAGAGGTAAGATAACTTCTACTTTTTCAACAAATGTAAAGTTAGCAGAAGGAACACAGCAAGGAAAGAGAGAGAATTCCCTTATATATATTATACATACAATAATACAGTTATACAGGATTATGGGGAAGTACCTACAGTAGAGCCCTGGCTTCTCCCACTGCATCTGTCATGGGTTCCTTCTATGAGCCCGATCCCCCAATGTTGGCTCCTCCCAGGGAACACAGCTGTGGGTTCTTGGATGCTCAGTGATCCTCCACATAAACTTTACCCCATGCAGGCAATGCGTTCTTCATCTGACCCCCTCCAACTCTTCCTTAGAGCCTGTTTGGGGTAAGCCATTTTTGCTGGAGTCACTTTGCCCTGGTGGACAGATCTTTTGAGTGGAGAATGTTCAGAATGTCCCAAGTCTGGCTAATTTCTGGGGGAATCATTCTGGTCCAAGGAAAATACTTCATAAATCTGTCTACCAAATCCCGAAAAATCAGTGTGCTGTCATGTAAGCCTCCCAACTGCTCTGCTCTGCCATCAGGCAGATCCAGCTAGCTTTATTCTTCTAGATGTTTCTAGTCTAGAAACCAATGCCTGCTTCTGACAATTTAGTCTTCGCCCTCCAAACACCAAGAGACATATGGATCCCCTTTTGTGTTTTCTTTCTACAAATTTTCACTGCTAAAATTTTCTATTTTCTTTTATAAATAGGCTGGAAGTTGGGTGAGGGGCTGAGTCACAGAAGCATTACTGGACTATTGGCTGCCCAAGTTAAGCAAAGATGCTCCAGTAACTTCCTTTAAAGTGTATGTTTTTCTTTTAATCTTTATACACAATTGAAAAGTAAAAGCCTTAACAAATCCATCTGGAATCTCTGACTTTAAGTAATTAGTAAAGGGTAGCCTTTAGATATGATTTCACAAGTTATGAATGCTTTGGTTTATAGGTGTTACTTTTTTTTGAAACCAGGTGTTTTTCTCTTTGTTGAAAAAAAGGGCAGCTAATGGCACTGGCAGATGATATCGACTATTCGGTGTTTCTTCACTTTTAAGAAGGTAGTACTTTACACTTCTATGCTTGAAATGATGTCTTCTGTAATAAGGATTCCCTTCTATTGTGCAATTCTGGCCTTTCTCACCCTGTAACTCAAATTAAATGATAAATCTTCTGTATTAGAAGAAACACAACCTCTCCACAACTCCATCCAGAACAGCAATTCTCTTTGCCAGAATGTTAAAACTCGTATCTGTATGTGACTTCTGCGATTTAAACTTGTGTGTGATGTACAGCAAGACACAGAAGAAATAAAATGGATTCTGGCCCAACTTACATCTGACCCACGGGTTCTAGCAAGTGAATGACTGTATCCCAAAAATTTAAAGAGCCTTTCTGCTCCTTTGGAGAAGATCTTCTCACAATCCATGCTAGCTAAAAATAATGTTCTCTTATGTCATTTTACTTGGATTGCTAGAGCAGAACTCTGCTGTAGAACTTGTCTACATGGTATTAACAAGGATAACTGGTCCCCGGTATGGCTCACTTTCTAGTGTGAAATGATTCTAGGCCAAACTATATGGAATCAAGAACAAAGATGGTAGCTGAGTGTCTGCAGTTTGACTTCAGTATGGGTCAGCTTAAAATAGGTTTATCAATCTGTGCAAGAAATATCTGTGTAATTCCTAGCACATGTGTTTTTTTTAATACTCACCGGTAATCTGCCCTCAGCAGCATCCTAATGCGGGGCACTGCTGAAGAACGATAAAACTGAAAAATCCTTTACCTTGAGAGTGTGCTGTCCGGGTCAGAGTCAGTTCAACCACCTCATTTCAAAGATGGGCAAAGAGAGGTCCTAAGGAGTGCAAAGGAATGAACTGGAAAATGACAAGGAAGAGGTGCGACCACCAATTATCTAAAACCACAGCAAGTGCAAGTATGTTGACAGTAGACATCGGAGCCCAGCAAAATAATATTTCTGTCGAGAAAACTCTATATTACACTTTAGCACCATAGCACTAACCCCTTTGCTTTGTGACTTTGCTTTCTTATTTCTTCCTTCATTGTATACATTCACTGTACGTAACTAGCACGTCTGTAAAGGAATACAAAATGAATGAATGAATGAGGGCACAGATGTGTGGGTGGATATAAACCATTCCCAAAAAGTGACATTAGGGTCGTCTTCTTGTTTGATGACTCGATTCTCTAAAGGCAAATCTTCACCTACCCGTATGGAACGCATCATTTCGAAGAATGAATGAGATCTTGCTCTTCCATTTTCCGGAGGCGTTCATGGGAGGGTGTGGGAGGGACGCTGGGAAATGCACACACACGCCTCCCTAAATATTGGTTTTCAATGCGACAATGTTATGCACTGGGGAAAGTATAAGACTTGGAGCTAGCTGGACATCTGTCCCAAACCTGAATCTTCCACCACTTCTGACCTCAGGCAAGTTCCTTCCCCTCTCTGAACCTTCATTTCTGCGTCTGTAAGATGGAAATAAGGAGACTCTGCAGGGCTGGGCATGGTGGTAGGAGGCTGGCTCTGAGTCAGGAGGCAGGTGGGCTCTGGCACATGGAAGGATCAGCACACATGTACCCAAAATCTTTCCTCCCTCCAACCTCACTGCCTCTCTGGTTGTTGTCTACAACACGCACAATAATAGATTTCTCTCTCAATAAACAGCCATCGGATCAGGTCAACGTGACTCTAGGAAACCAATCTCCTGGGAGTATGTACTGGCATCCAGCCTCCCTGACCCCTGACAAAAGAGCTTAAGTGAGGCTATTTCACATTTCACCTAAATAATATTGACTTCTTCCCCAGTGAAGAAAAAACTTGGTAATTTCTGCTCACCCCTTTGGATTTTATTAGGAAGTGACTAACACTCAAGTGTCTGTTTGGCTGTTTCTGTGAAGAACTTTCTCCAGCCTAACAAATGTTCATGCAAAACCTCTGGTGCCCATCTGACCCGGCAGCTCCCCAAGAGCACACCTGCACCTCCCGCCCCTGCTCCCCCAACACCGCCTCCCCCACAGCGCAGTGGAGGAAGAAGGATGGGCATGTGTTCTAGCCTCATTCCAAATACTGAAAGCTTCATTTTTCCAGCATTGGCTTGGAGAGTTCATCAGAGCTAATGGGATCTGTCCCCTAAGGACGCGGCAGGAGCGCCTGCGCCAGTCCAGAGCAGGTAAGTCCAGCAAAGCTCTCCTGCAGGCTGGCCACCGCACCAGCTCTCTGCAGGGGCCATGCAAGATGCACCCAGGAAGCAGAGCCAACAGCACCTCCAGCAGGGTCTCTGCACCAGGAGCATCAGTCAGCACACTCCCAGGGCTGGGACCTGCCTCCCTGCCTCCCTGCCCCGGGCCCCTCCTGCCTTCGACACTCACTCGTGCCCACAGCACCCCCCCCCCACACACACACATGCATGCACACACACACACAGCATACACTCCCACAGCACACACACACGCACGCACACGCACATATGCATGCATACACACACGCACACAAACTCACGTGCCCACAACACACTCGTGCACGTGCACACAGAGAGCACACCCCCATGTGCACACACACACATGCCCACAGCACACACACCCACGCACACCTGCACAAGCACACACACTCACACACATGCACAAGCACACACACTCACGTGCCCACAGCACATACATGCCCATGCACACATGCATGCACACACTCACACACACGCACACATGCACTCACACACCACTACTCTTTCTCCCCCTTCACAGCCCTCACGCTCAAGCACAGCACCCGGGCTGGACTCCTCTTTCCAGACCAGGGCTGGCTCATCTTCAGTTGCTATTTCTCACACAAACCACATTTCCTCTGAAAGTACTAAGGACCCGTCGAAGCCAGAGTTTAAACACTGGCCGTTTCTGTCCCCTTGAAAAGTTCCTCCGGGTAGGAAACTCAGAGAGCGGAAAAGGGGAGTTGAAATACACACTTACCATAAAACTGATATAAAAGCACCCCAAATGGTCAGATCTCTTTCTTCAAGAATGCCAGGAGAGTTGAGTCAAAGGGATTTGGGACCTCAGAGTGAGGGACCCGTAACCTGGCCTTGGGGAGTCTTCCATGTGCCCCCTTCCCCATGCCCCACTCAGCATGTGCCCTACACCTGCCATGCACATCCTAATGCTCAGTCTTGCACTTGGCGAACGTATACACAGACATCAAAGCACAGCTTGGATCTACTCACCTCCGCGGGGGGTTTTGTTCTTACCTACCCCTGCCCCATGTTGGGCATGCGTGATCATGCCTCTCGCACTCTAGGAAATTATTAGGCTTTCATGTTGTCATCTCCTTCCTGACAAGGATGTAGCCAGAGTGATCTTTGACTCTTCACTCTTCTCTGACCTTTGAGCAAAGCCAGGCTCCGCACGGTGGGTTGGATTCCCAAGTCCACCTGGCCTCTACATGGAGAATGCTGTATTTGGCCTGAAACACGCCTGACTTCAACACCCAGTTCCCGTGCCCAGGGCTCTGTTGCCTCTTTCCTCCAACGGTGGGTGCAACACAGGCGGAAGAGGATCCAGAATTCATGAAGCAACTACAGTCGGCCCTTTGTGCATTTGTTCGGTGTTTCCGTGTGGATGTGAGACTCCGGGCTTCTCGGGAACTGAGCAGAGACTTTTTCATCACTATCCTCTGCTCTGTGTCTGCACAGTCTGTGAGAAATGCGTGGAGCCCCCAAGACCCATCCCCTCTGTCACCGGTAATAAGAATGCCTTGTGCTCGGAAAGCACTTTCCAGATGATGAAGTGCTTTTGTATCTAATCCTAAAAACGGCTCTGGGAGGCAACTTAGAGGAAATAGTATTTATAGTAGCAGCCTTGGTGCAGACGAGAAAACGGAGGGTCAGCGTGTTAGGCTCGCCCAAGCTCGCAATGCCACGGGAGGGACAGAAGCGCCCTCCCTGCAGGGCTCAGAGCTTCCATCTACACAGTGGCTTCCGTCTACACAGCGTGCTCCAGAGCACATGCTCAATGCCGCTCCACATCCCCTACCAAAGGCCCGGGGGCTGACGTCTGCATTTCCCGTGGCAGGTCGTGTGCCTCTCAGCACTGGCCTGTCCAGGAAGCTGTGCGCTGCCTTCATCTGGCTCCGCATTGGGAACTGTGAGGCCAACAGGCTAGAGCGCATTCCTCACGACTTCCCTGACACACACACACACGCACACACACACACACACACACACACACGTCCTTTCAGTTTCCTGTTTCCAAGCATGCTGGCAATGATGTAAGACAGCAAGACAGTCAGGAAAAACACCCGAGGAATCCCAGCCTCAGAGAGGCCCCAGGTGAGACTGTTTCTCAAACCTTCTTTACTACGTGCTGGCGGGAATCACACTCCAAGCGCTTGGAGGTCTGCTGCTCTCTGGTGGGGCCTGGGAGATGGCCGCCACGCCTGCCCCATCTCTGCGGGCGTCCGTGTGTTTCCATCGCAGGGTAGGTCATGGGGGGACCTATGGTGTGAGTGGGGTTCGGACAACCACTGGATGCTCTGAAGAGTGGGGAGGAAGGGAGAGTCTGAGCACAAACGTTGCAATGAGGGCTGGGACTACTTCAGAGAAAGACTCTGCCCCGAACAAAGACCCACAGACCAGGGTCAGTCCAAAACAGCACGTACCGCGAGGAGAGAGAGATTGTGTTGTTCCCGTGAAAGGAGCTGCCGCCCCTCGGCAGGCCAGAACGTTGTTCCGTGGACCCCGTTGAAGGGGCTACCGTGGGAAAGACAGCACCCTCCATGAGTCTCCTTCTGCAGGGAGCACGCATCCTAACGAGGCAGCGGCAGCCGCCCCGCCACCGGCAAGTGGACAGCGGTCCAAACAGAGCACAGGGTATCACTCAGGGTGGTCTTGAGTCGAGCCCAGCCAAGGCGAGGGGGAGCCGAGGAAGCCGCACCCAGCAGATCCCTGTGGCCCGTGGCCCGTGGCCCGGCCACGGGAGCCTGCAGAGAAAATGAGGGGTCCAGTCCCATAAGGCAGCCCATTGTGGACCACTATGTGCAGACCTGTCTGATGATGCAGGAAGACACTTTCATTTCCCTTTCGTCTTATCAACTCCTTCTCCCTGAGGAGCTGCGGAACACACAGCGACTGCGAACAGGGAAGGACGTGCTGTGTGCAAACCCGGGATCAAAATCAGACCCACCAAGCCCTGGGCCGACGGGCCCTGCAGTCAGCCTGGCCACCTCTGTCCCCTCACAGGGCAGACGGCATAGAGACAGCTGCAGCTGTGACTGGGGTCAAAGATCCGGTCCGACATCCGCTCACAGCCTGACGCAGACCGTGGTCAAGAGAGCCTCACTCAGGAGAAAAGGCTCCAAGTGACCCTCACCTTATTCAGGCTTCACAAAATCTTTTCAGATGCCGTGAAAACAAACATAAATACCGTTCTTTAGTCTGGAAAAGAAAAAAAAAGAAAAAAAATATATATATATATTCCTCTCCATATGGTCCTCTCTCTAGCGTAAGAACACAATACTTCTCATCGCCAAGCCACAGGTAGCCTGTCTTTCACAGTATTTTGAATTAATTTCTGTTTGGTTTTTTAAAATGAACCATACTAATAACTCTTGGTTTCCAAAATAAGCCAGAGTCTCATCACCTGAAAATTACACGCACACAGCACATCTTGGGTCTGAAAGAAGACGTGCATTCGAGGGGGGGAGCGAACTGCCAAGGAGCTGGAGGAAACAGTGATTGCCTCCCTTTCTCTTACACTCACGGCTGCAGGTGGGACAAACAGAGAGTGTACCTACCTACTATATTTCACACAATTTTAGCCGGAGGTCAACGGTGGCCAGGGGACCAAATCCAGCCTGCCGTCCTACGTGGTGAACAGAGTTTTATTGGAAGGCCACGGTGCCCACCGGCTTGGAGATGGTCCGTAGAGGCTTGCAAGCCCCCACAGCAGAACTCAGCGGTTGTGACGGAGACGAGAGGGCCCGTGAAGCCCAACATGTCACTATCTGGATCCTCACAGAAAAAGTTTGCCCACAGCTGCAATCCGCCTTCCAAGTGTTCCGAGTCCTTCACAGACGTCTTCAGCTACATGACAAGATCGTAAGGTTTTTGGCACTGGAAGTGTTAAGTCGGGGCGCCTCTCAGCCAAGAATAATAAAACCAAGATGCCTGCATCAGTGCAGAAGGTGGGCAGATGGCCCCTAAGAAGAGAATTTCAGGTCCTTGGTCATTCCAGCCGTGTTATTGTCCCCACAGGTATCATTGTGTTCTGTTGTCCCCATAAGGACCTAATAATAATAATAATAATGACAATGATAATAATAATTGTCTAAGTTCAGATTTGAGGGTCAGAAGAAAATGGTCCCCATGTAATTATCTGCATGTGATAAATCTGTGTGCCCTAGTAGGATGCTTTATCCTCCTAACCTCCTTTACAATGGTTATTCTACTAGAACCCCTCTGCTTTTAAGGCATCTGAACTTAAGGAAACCAGCACTTATGAAGTTAAGAAGCCAAACGTCAGGAAAGGCAAAATCATACTATGTTCATTATTGCACAAATCTAAAAAACAAAATCCTTTTCACTGAGGGAAAACACAAGGCCCAGAGATTTGGTGACAGTCCCGGAGTTGCCCAGAAGGAAATGGCAGAGCTGGCCTAGGGAGCCAGGTCTGGGGGTCTCCGGAGCCTTAGGGCCTTTCCAGGCCCATGGCCCTCAGCCCTGGTCAGGCCACAGCCCTCAACTAGTTACGGTCAAGGACTCCGCCCCATCATCCCTGCAATGCGCCGGTGCTTCTTAGACACAAAGACAGAGTACTTGAAGGGCTTGCACATTAATCAAGCCCCTCATCCTCCCCCTCCCCCTGACACAGAGCTGGGGACCCCCGCGGCTGACAGCGAGCGCAAGGGGCTTGATGGAATACCAGGCTACGGTCACCGTCGGCTCTGCCACACAGACACCACCCCGGTTGGATGACAGTGAGGATTTCTGAAAGAACCTTGTTTGAAGAGAAAGAAAGGGCATTGAACAGCCTGCTTTCTGATCCCAATCTGTCACAAAGACGGCACATTATAAAAACATTAGCACTCAACCACGGCTTGAGCAATCCCTGAATGTGGTGGGGACACGCTGGTGATTTATCAGAACCCCGACCACACCAGATAAGAGCAATTCTCAGAAGTCCTCAGGCAGGCCAAGGTTTGTGCTCACGAGATCGGAGCCTGGCATCTCTCCAAACCCCCAAGTCCTCTCCGTGTTGGGGCAAGTCACAGGCCTGGCTTGGGCACGGAGTATGGGCTCAAGATTACACTTCCAAAGTGAGCAGATGGTGCAGCCCGTGTTCCATGCGCGCGAGAGATCACGCCCAGCTAGCATGAGCATTTTGACAGAGCACCAAATAACGCATTTATCAATCTGACACGGTATCTGACAGGGGCTGCCTGCTGGCCCCCCACCCCCCTCGCAGCGTGGCGAAACCTTCCAATTATTGAGGTCACAGATGTCAAAGCCTTCTAGCCCATATTCGAAAATGTCAAAATCACCCTCTGCATCTCTTTATTTGGGTGTCCGAAGTCAAACCTTAATCTTGCATCACATGTCCCAGGGTACAGTTGGAGATTGGACCTTCTTTGGGAGAATGGGTGGTATTCAGTCTGATTTCAGGTGGCTTCCCACTACAACACACCATGTCCTTTACCTGGTTTCGCGCTGGCAAGCTCCTGTTACAAAAAAAAAGAAAAAGAGAGAGAGAGAGAGAGAGAGAGAGAATGAACTCTGGACTAGGAATTAGAAAACCCAGACCTTATTTGTTGCTATTCCACTGGCTTTGGTCTGGGTTCTTCTTGCTTTAAGGCTTGGTTTTTTTGAGCTTTAAAATGGAAGTAGCAGGTACAGTTTGGTCTATCTTACAGACGTACAAGGGGGATCAAAAGCATTTTGCAAAACTTGAAACAATCTCTACCATGATAAATTGACTGAACTATTAACAAATAAAACTATGCTGCTGATTGTGGCTGGATCATATCACCTCTCTTTTTCTGTGACCTCTCCCAAGAGGTAGGTCAGTGGGGATGACCCCCGGCTGTGGTTGAGGTGAACGCTGGGTCAAACCAGGAGCCGGCGACAGCGAGCTTGGTGAATATGCCAAGGCATAGTGAAAAGAGGAACGTGCAGGGAGGAGGGAAGAGAGGCAAGAACCAGGCTGGGCCGAGCACAGGTCAAGTTGAAGATGGAAGTCAGGGAGAGTAGATTGAGATGCAAGTCTGTGGCCAAAGGTATGCTCATTATATCAATAACCCACGTCTTGACAGAGCAGTTTCATGTATGTACTCATTTAACAACTGTTTATTAATGAAAAGCTTTCCAGGCCCTCGGGATTCAATAGTTTAGAACCAGAAGCCCGGGGCTCAGCATGGACATCAGTCTCAGAAATCCTTCCCTGACCCCCGGCCTCCTCACTCCTGCTGCATATCTTCATGGTTCTAGGTATAAATAGATCCCTGCACTTACCGACTTCCTTCACCAGGTGTGACCATGTCTCCCCAATCCCCCCACCCCGTGCCAATAATGAAGGAAGGGGCTTTATTCCTTTCTTCATCTATAGTCTCAGAGTACATGCTTTAATAAATGTTGGTTGCAGGAACTGGCTTTTCCTTCTAGAAATATTACCAGTGAGCAAGCACCATAATCACTCATTTACCTCAGTCCCCATGTAGAACGAGGAAAATACTACACAGAGAGGGAGAGTATGTTAGGGTTCTTAAGGGTCATGGGCATGACAGAAATGAAAGGCCTTGTCCATCACATCAGCAAATGGTATTAGACTTTATCATACTTTTTGTCAAGAATTCTAAAATAGGTCATATATTGCGAGGTAGTGATTACAATTGTATGGATTTGAATCAGTAATTTGAAAAAAAAAAATATCTTGTAATCCAGTTTGCCACTGGAAACATCACAGGTCCAAGCCCTAACTTTGATTTCTCCATCCACATGATCCAGATATGATCATGTATTACAAAAAGTACCCCCATCGTATCAGATCGTCAATTGCCAAGTCAACCATCTTTAGGTTCCTGAAGAAAATGTGGACTCTTGGCAACATTTAATCACTGCAAACCTTCACGGCTTTCCCCATTACTGGTTTCCTTCCGCAAATTTCAGCAGATTGGACACATGAGGTGTCACTATATTTAAAAGTTCATGCTGAACATTTTGCTCAGTTGGAAAAGATTAAGAGCTCTGAACGATGCGGTGCTTTCAGTGTCTGTTCGGGGAAACAGCGATATTATTGACCCTCCGATGCGCGCCCTGCTAGCAAAGACAGTCCAGCACTTCTCCATCTACCTTGCTGAAAACAGTAAAAAATGAGCTGTATCACATCTCTGAATGGCAATTTCTCTACATTGTATTGCTTCTTTAGCATATCCCGAGCTGCCCACACAAACAGAAACCTATTTGTACTATTTCTGCAAAGGGAAATCTCCTGCTCCTCAGAACAATAGCCCCTTTGAGGTAAACTATGCCTGAACATGCATAATATCAATGCAGTACCTCGAAAAATAGAACAAAATTTGGTGAATCAGCTGGTTATTTTGTCTTTCTCTTGCCAAACTATTGGTTCAACTGGGGTTCTTTCCTACTGAATTGACAGGATTGAGTGGTGTTTTTCTTGGTGTCATTTCCGCATATAGGTGTAAGTTCAAGAAGAATGCTTCATCTCCAAGCCAAGTGGCCATCACCTGTAATCCCTGGGATGCTTTTTCCCTCCAATCCCCCTGAAGAAATCCTACATATCTTGTTGGGTTTACCCAATGGCTGCTTCTTCCAAGGGGCCTTCCCCAACCCCCCATTACAATTATTTAATTCCAAAGTCCATTTGTTTTACCTCTGGTATAGCCTTTATTCCATTCTGGCTACATGGTAACTGATAACAATTGCATAGATGTCTCCTCAGTAGTAGAAACCATGTATTATTTATTATTTAATTGAAGCCAAGTAACTATTGATTCCATAGAATGCTGTAATACTAAGGAATAATAATGAGTCAAAAGAATTATTTTGCTTATCTGTGAAAAGGACATTGCCCTGGGCTCTGTCCTAAAGTTTGGAGTCCCTTCGTTTGGTTCATGCATCATGGTCAGTATGACTCAGGTGCCAGGCCTCCGTCTGTCTAGTATCGTGGGACATGAAGGGATGGAAAGTCCAACAGCATTGATTTTCCCCAGCTGAGATGGATGGCTGCCTAAGGACTGAGAGATCTGGAGTTCCTACTTCGGAGTAAGCTGTTAAAGGCAATGTGGAGGCAGGTGCAGTATTTCAAGACAAGGATCACCTAATGGTTTGATGATTATGCAGCAGAAAAGGAAGAAATAAACAGGACAGCTGAGTAACGGGAGCATGGGCAGCTGACAATAAATAACTTCCAGCCAAAGTATACAGGGGATGAAGATATGCTTTGAAATATCTCCTTAAGCATGTTCCCTCTTTAAATCTAATCTCCTTCTTTCTAGCGCTTCCAGCACAATCGGCCATGGTAATGGGAAGGCTAGCCCCATTCCTGCTGCCACGCTGCTATGTTACCTAAGTAACTCGCTCTCCCACTTTGATGCTTCATACTCCCCGCCAAAGGGATGGCCCCGCTGTCTCCTAAGGAAATATTCAGATCTGCTGACCTATAGAGCAACTTCCTCTAACTGGTGTGGTTCAACATCCTAGATCTCAGTGATATTTCTACATTAGCTTGTTCTTCTCCCACTTTGTGAAACAAGAGGGATCGAATTACATTCATTGATATTTCAGAGACAAACCAATTGTACCCTTTAAACATAGCATTTCCTGTCACACCTGGCTGGCCTTTGTGAAGACATCCCCAAGGTCATAAATTAGATGGCACCTGTGTTCAGGTCTTCAGAAGTTAGTTTTAACATTTCCCAATCCTCTTTCTTTACCATTTGCCATTTGTCTTAGTCAGCTCAGGCTGCTATAACAAAATGCCCTAGACTGGGGGCTTAAAGAAGGGACATTTTTTTCTCACAATTCTAGAGGCTGGACATCCAAGATCAAGGTGTTGGCAGGGTTAGTTTCTGGTGAGAGTCCCTCTCCCATCTTGCAGTTGGTCACCTTCTTGCTGTGTCCTCACATGGTAGAGAGAAAGAGGGAGAGGAAACGATCTCTCTGGTCTTTTCCTGTCTTTTCCTATAAGGTTCGCATCATAGGGTCCCCACCTTCAAGACCTCATCAAGCCTCATTACCTTCCAAAGGCCCCACCTCCGAAAACCAGCCTAGCCACCACTGGTTAGGGCTCAACATATGAGTTGGGCGAGGGGCACAATCATTCAGTCCATAATACGTTTGCTTTGAAAGGACGTTTTAATTTTGAAAGCACCTGTCCCTCATTTTATTTTTCTTGGGCAAATAAGAGATTCTGCGGCCAAAAAAAAAAAAAAAAAAAAAAAGCCCAAAGATATTGGAGCACACTGTATAGCCAGAACTTGAAGTTCAGACGGCAACATTTCACTGTTGAAAGGATCAAATGTGAGCGACTGAAACTGGGCCCCAGCCCTTAATCTTGCGTCTTCATCCACGACCCCATCCACTCATCACTGCTCTCCAGTCCTGGAGGCCAGAAAGGTGCTGGGCTCCTCAGAAGTCTGAAAAGCCAAAGCAATAAATACCCCCTATATTTTTGGCTTGGTGTGTTTTTATGTGCTTGTTTTGCTTTAAAAATGATTTTAATAAAATAATTCATAAGTTTATCTTCTTAAACTAGTAGAACATGTCAGATGAAGCTTTCCATCTCACAAAATACACTTCCCAATCCTACCTCTGCTCTTCGTTTCTCCCTTCCACCCTCCCCTCAGAAGAAATTTATATTGAAATCTGGTCTTCCCTTTCCAGGGGTATTTTGCTTATTGTCTGTTTTTGTTTTAAGTAGGAATACTTCTACATATAATATCATTCGGGAGCACATAATATTGATTTCTCCACTTTTTACTAACTGAAATGTTATCATACCCTAATATCATAATATAACCTGCATTATTCACTCCCCATTAATACTTTCAGGATTATCGGTGTTGACATGGGAGGATATAGTCTATTCCCAGTGGTATGCCAGAGCTGGCTTGCCCTGGCTGGCCAAAGCACCTTCTCCCAGCTCCCCATTCACTGGTATCACCTTAGTAGGTTGAAATTGGCCAGGATGGGAATATTTACACCTCTGAGATCAGAGATCTGATTATAAAACATGTATCAGCAGACCACTGCATTCCTTTCATTGTATATAACATTTTATCATATTAATGGATGGCATTTTACTTCATTGTTCCTCAATTCATGAACAATGAGATTACTTCCAATTTTCTATGCCATAAGAACGCTTCAATAAAACATCTTACATTTCTTTTCCTGCACACATGAGAGTTCTCAAGGGTCGGACATCTAGAGGTAGATTTTCTGGGTAATAGGTATGCATATTTTTAACTTGAGTAGAGAAAACACTACTTCTTTTTTTAAAGATTTTATTTATTTTATTTTAGAAGTGGGAGGAAGGGCAGAGGGAGAGAGAGAGAGAATCTCAAGCAGACTCCCTGCTGAGCGTGGAGCCTGATGCAGGGCTCCATTCCATGACCCTGAGATCCTGACCTGAGCCAAAACCGAGGGTCAGACGCTCAACCAACTGGGCCACTCAAGTGCCCCAGATAAGACCACTACTTCTTCATCAATTAGACCCACATTCTATTATTTATCTATTGCTTACTAAACACTACTGCTCAGATAATTCCGTGGGTAATCCCAACAGCCTTAAACTACTAATCACCCTCTTCTATTTTCCTTCTCCTCTTGCTGCACCTGTGTCTTCCATTGCTCTCTTCTGGCCCCAGTATGGACCCTGTCATCTAGGTGAGAAACCCGAACATCAGCCTAACTCTTCTCTCCTGCTTTCACTCTACCCCTAATAACTCTTTCCTGGTGATTCTACCATGATGGTGACTCTCTTCCTCACCCCCTTCTCTCTGTGTGTGCCAGCACTCTGAGGAAGACTCCCCAGGCCCCAGGTGGTAGTTAATTTCCTCCCTCCAGTCCTTTCTCTGTGTCTTCAACAGAAATGTTTTTCTCCAGCTGAGAAGCAATCATGGGATTCCTGTCATCTCAAGAAGTCTCCAATGGTCTCTGTTAGCCCGTTGCATATAGCTCCCACTGCCTCGCAGGGTGTGAGAAGTTGGCCACACTTCGCACCTACACAGGTGCCCAGCCTGCACCCCAAGACTATGTTTTGTCCATGCATTTCTGCTTTCTCCATCCGTGCTCCTAGAACATTTCTGCATATCTCTGTTTTGTTTTAGAGAAAAGACATTTAGAAGATAGACTGAAGAGTTGAAGGCCTGGACTATATGGCAAAAGCAGTGGGAATGGTGAAAGGGAAGAGATTCAAGCCATATTGCAGTTTTGAAAGTACTTAGGATGTGATCATTAAGTTACCCAGGTGAATGATAAGAGGCACAGGAGTTTAAGGTGGCAGCATGATTTTTAGCTGGGAAGACTGGACAACAAAGGGAGCAAAGAAAGCCAGTTGAAGATCTAGATAATTTAATAGTCTTCATGCTTGTTTGATACGCTATAGTTGTATATAGTCGTATACAGAATTTCTGTTCAAATAAAAAGGAAAGACTTAAGAGAAGAAATGATAGAACCGTATATTTCCTCTGCCTTTGCTACATAGTTTCTTTAAGTATAAAACACAGAGCCTTTGTATTCTGGCTTTTAGAACTGGGTGCAACACCCATCTGTTCAGTCAATCATGGAGCAGATGGAAGTGGGAGCTTAAGGAAGTGTATGACCACAATCTCGGATAATAATAAATATTTAAATATGTATTTGTTCTTTGTAATGGATTTAGAAGCTGAGTAATGAACACACTTAAAAAAATCAATAACAACAACAATAATGAGATGCCTTACTAATCACGGATTACATACGAGTCTGGGTTTATTCTAAATGCTAAACTTGAGGCAGGGAGGCGTGTGTAAAACTTCCCTTGAGCTGTGAGAAGGAACAGTGAGGGCCTGGCCCCATGTCTCCCCTCTGAACTAGAACATAGAGGTCAACCCTGTAAACCAGTGGGAGGGCGCGTGGCGGGGGGGGTCTTAGAGAACGCCTTGTCCAAGTCTCTCCCACTGCAGAGGAGAAAACCTGAAATCCAGAGAGAAATGACAAGCCACTCTAGTAGGGAGAGCCCACACCTGACCCCAACCTCCTGGGCTCCATGCTTGTCCCTCCTAAGGGGAGCTGAAAAGAAAATGGGAACACCTGGAAGGGGGGCTGTTTCCAAGGAAATGCATCAAGGGTGGACAGGTAACATTTGAAGCCTAGAAAGTACCACATGGACAATTTTAGTACTGATTTTAGGTGCTGAGGGGTTTAGGAGCTCAGAATTGCCCATATTGCATGATGTTCATGTCCCGCTGTGAAATTCAAAAACTGTGCTGCTTTTGTTTTATTAAACTGCATCCGGGATGCTTTCTAGAGCACCCCTCTATTTTGTGGAGGAAAACCACTATCTGCAAACTAGCTGGGCACTTATGTAAAGCACAATCTCATCTAAGTTCAGTGCACCCAGTCCTCCCCCAAAAGGAGCAGTCCCTAATTCCACAGGGAAGAACCTTCTGCATCACTGCCACCCTGTAGGCTCTGAATGAACTGCAGGAACCAGTAAGATGAAAAAATCGCATTTTCTTCGTGGAGGGCTACAGAGCCGGTATGGGACTCCCTGTTGTCTTAGGTATAGGAGGAAAATGCATGTGCACCCCACTTTTTCTTCCAGGATAAAAATTATACATGTAAAAATTCCAACAGTATACGGGCATGAAAAGTAAGTCTTCTGACCATGACCTTCACTTCTTGGCTCTCCTAAAAGGGAACCTACCACTGGTGTCTATATACAAACGCTTCCTCTTCCCACATAACGACTGCCGTTTAAGTATAAAACAAAGGACATCAGACACCAGCGTCTGATGTCCTATACACTGTCCTATATACAGTCCTATACACTGTCCTATACACTTAAGTATAAGACGAAGGACATCAGACACCAGCGTAGGGACAAATGAATATACGTGTGCAGTCCTACCACAGACTGTATCAGAAATACCTCATTTCATTCAACGATAGCTTATCTTTTTAGTTTGTAATTGAAAATAATTCAAGTTGGCACCCTGAATTTCATAGGGTAGTTTTGATCACAGAGGAATTTCAAAACATCTTGTTTCAAAGTTGCCCAAGTGTGTTTGTCTCAGGAGTTAGTGATGATAGCAAGTCCACGCTCGGTCATGACATCCCAGCCAAAGGACCCTGGGAGGGTGCTGGAGCCTCTCCAAAACTCTATTTCCTTGTCTGTGAAAGGGGTATGGTAACTGTAGCTGATAGGTTAGGATCAAAGTAGAATATGTCCCAGGAGATAACTCATGTCAAGTATGCATTGAGAAAGGTACAGAATAAGTAGTCTTAGTTCCACTCTGGGATATCTTGAATAAATTACCTTCTTCTAGTTTTAGCCCCTCAAAACATCATAAAGGTACAATTGATGACCCCTTAATCCTGCATACCCCTAACTCCCTGCAAAGCCTAACATTTCTGGCAGGTGACCTGTAATTTCAATCCGAGTGGATCATTTTCTCTAAATAAAGTGAAGCATACCTCAGGATCCCATGCATCGCTGCAAATAAAAGCAGGTCCTCCCAAAAAGTCAACCTTACTCCAGAAAGCTCATCTAGAACCATTGTTTAAGTGCATGGGTCTACGATTACCTATCAGTCTTGTCAGGTGACTGGAGAAAGAGAAAGAATCAGTTGTCCTATCTCAGCAGTGTCTACAAATTTTAAAGTTTTTGAAATACCAGTCACGTTATCGAGGTACCAATGCTGAAAACAGAAATTTTACAATGAGCCTCTGGCAAATAAACTGTGCTGAGCATCAACTGAGAGGTGGGAGTCGAGTCCACTGTTGTCTTTCTGAGAGAGAGAAGGGGCAGGAAGAAGAGTGTGTGCAGAGACAGAGGAAGAAGCCACACGGGATGAGGGGCCTGCCCGGACATTTGCCTCCTTGCCGTACGTCATGGCCCCAGAGGCCCAGTGGTGACAGGGAGGCCAGGTGTCAAGGTGTGGCCATGTAGCTACTACTCCCATGCACACATGCATAGAAAGCATCTCAAAAGCCCTGATTTCTGTTTGTGGAACACGGAGAGTCAAGTACACATGTGGTCCCCAGGGATGAAAGCAAGCACCTTATGCCTGAGATCCAGCAAAAAGACACTAAATCTCAGAAAAGCAAGACCCTGAGCCCCACTCCCAGCTTGGGAGGCTGCAGCAGGGGACAGAAGTGTTCCATCTGTGACTCTTGACAAGCTTTTCAAGGTGCCTCCAGGCCTGGCCTCCCCAGAGCATTGCTCCAGGCCGCAACTGTGTCTGGAGAATTCTGATCGTCAGAGCCAGGGAGAGCAGACAGCCCTGGATGTCCCTGGAGGAAGCCTGTGGCCTGCTTGGGAAGGTGATGGCCACCCTGGCTTTGTCCATTGTGGATACAAAGAGGGAGGTAGAGATAGAGATTTAAATAATAGACATAAATTGATATATTGATATAGTTCTATGGAAAACCATTCATTCTAGGAACTGGCTCGCATGATTACAGAAGCCAAGCCAAGAAGTCCTACAATCTGCCATGTGAGCACTCACGTCCAAAGACAGGGGAAGACAGACATCCCAGCTCAAACAGAGAAAGTGAATCCCACCTTCCTCCACCTTTTTGTTCTATTCAGGCCCTCAGTGGATTGAATGATGCCACACATATTGGTGAGGGAGTACTTTACTCAGTCTCCTGAATCAGCGCTAATCTCTTCCGGAAACACCTTCACAGACACAGCCAGAGTAATGTTTTACCAGCTCTCTGGGTATCCCTTAGCTCTGTCATGTTGACACATAAAATTAACCATCATACACAAATGGCCTGTTTTCTCTTTCAAACCAAGAGTGCGGGCCTCAGCAAACTCCAGAAACTGGAGCTGTAAGCCAAGACATCCTGACGTCCAGAAGAGGGACCCCCCCTCTCTCACCCCACATGACACTTCCTCTGCCCTTTGCCCTCCCTAAAAATCAAGGCTCTCCTAGAAAGTTTCCTGCATCTCATTCTGGTCCCCAGGCAAGGACAAATATCTCTCTCACTGAGGAAATCGGTATCATAAAGAAAACCGGCTAATGACCCTGATTTTATAATTCTGTTCACCGTAGTGCAATTTCCTTATTGTGACGATTTGTGAAAAATTTTAAATCTAATGTGGTATGAAGTCCATGAGCAGATGACATATTTTTTTTTCTGGCATATCCCTCAAACCTATTAAAAATAAATTCTAATTTTTTTCTGTTATTTCTGTTTACCATTTCTTCACCTAAACTTTTTTGGAATTTCTCCAGACTGGACAAAAGTGAAGGTTTTAAACCAGGCTCTAGACTCCTAAACATACTCAGAGCTCAGCCAATACTGAGTGGCAAGGGAGATGCTCAGACCCCGCGCTTCGTGCCTCACCCTTTCCTTCCCCACCACACCCCCCACAAACACAGACTCACAAGGGCACCGGTGGTTGAGTTAGGAGGGTCTTCATCACATGTGTGAATGTGGCCAAGGTCACCTGGGACTGAGCGTTCCTGGGCCACCCAGTGCATCCCAGTGGCCTTACCACACCCGAGGACTGCCGGAACATCCCAGCTGTCTGGCCCTGCCTGCATTCAAAGACATCCACATAAAGTGCAAGGCTCTGGACAACTGGAGGACAGAGGGCCTTGTCTTCCAACAACGCCTGGACTGAACTTTCCTTCTTTCCTGTTCTGGCATTTCTCAAATAGGAGACCACCCTCCAGGACGTGGTGATGGGGCTCTTTCATGGCAGGGCACCCACAAAAGCTTCTCTCTCTCCCTTTTACTCTCCCACCCGACCCTTTTCTTTTCTTGACATGAATTCAATTCAACTGCCACTTAAAAATAGGCCTGCTTGTCACATTCTGTTTGCCAGTTGGAGTGAATGTCACTGAGTGTCACAGAATCTGTGGCTACAGCTTGTGGATTGATTGCAGGAGAAACTAGGTCCAAAGTGGAGTGAGTCCCTCTTATGACCTCACCCAGATTTACACCCACAGAGAAAGCATGGATTTTTCTCGCCATTGTCTTCCTTCCCATTAATTTCTTCCCATAACTATTTAAAACCACCATCTGTTCTCTCCTTGGAAATTGAAGTAACTTACAGCACAATTTTTTGATTTTTTACCCCCAGTTGTAGATAAGCCATATGTGGGGAGATTGGGTCAAATGCCAGGTATTTAAAATGAGGTAAGAGGAGTTATGCAAATGATTTGACAATCTCTTGGGGGCCATTCATCTGTTGCCGCATATTCATCCGGCAAGCATTAATTGAGCACTAGCTGTTTGCTAGGCACTGTTCTAAGTTCTGGGGCTATAGAGATGAATGCAGGCCCCACAGTCCCTGACCTCCAGGGGCATAGGACGGTGTAGAATGTGAACAATCCATTAGTCCCTGCAACGCAGTGGGCTGAGCTCTATATTGTGTAGCTATGATAGGGCTCATGCTCTTCTCTCCACATTGAGGACATTGTCCCCCAGTCTACCTGGAAAGCTTCTACTTCTGAATATAATTAAGTGCTTTGTCTGGGCATGTTGACTGACCTTTCTTATTAGATTTAACTAACTCTTCCTTGGGGGCTCCCTCATGCTATTTACTGAAATTTATAAACAAGAAATTTATACTCATCCACCAGATTATGAACCCCTTGAAGGCAAACATTTCATCTTACTTAATGTGAAAATGCCAGCCAAGTGCTCACCCAGAGTAATTTCTTAATAATATTTGTTTAATGGCTGAATGATCCCCTCCACTTAAAAATTTACTGAACACCTGTGTTGTCCAGCTACGGTGCCAGGCAACTACATGTGTGTGTGTCCAAGCGTATGCCCATGTGTGTCCAACTGTGTGTGTGCCTATATGTGCCCATGTGTGTGTCCGTGTGTGTGTCCATGTGTATCCATCTGTGTGTTTGTTCCATGTGTGTGCCCATATGTGTCCATGCATGTGTCCATCTGCATGTGCCCATGTGTGTTTCTGTGTGTGTGTCCATGTGCATGTCCATGTGTGTGTGTGTGTGTCCATGTTTGTGTGCCCATGTGTGTGTGGCAGGGGAGAGATGGTCATTGGGGAAGCTAGGCAAAGGTGAACAACAAAACTCCTGATCTCATGGAGCTCACAACTTAGTAAAAGATACAAGTAATACCTATTACTCAAGTGTCTGTTTTTATCCCTTGCAGGAAATCTTAAGGAAGAAGGGCTTGAGATAATTATAAATATAAAAAGAAATGTCTGTGTCTCATTTCAAGATTCATTTTTAGTATTCTGTTCTCAAATTCTTTATGTTGGATTGTTAATTTTGCCTTGGCTATGAAAATAATATTTGACACATGAATACACCCTTCTTTTGCATCTCTTGTTCCATCTGTAGCTCTTATTATGAGGAGTTTGGGGTTGCTTTTATTATTGTATGTAGAATTTCTCTCTAATGAAGTGCTTTTTGCATTTCTGGATTTCCCTCCTCTGGAAGGTGTATCTCACACACAGGGTGTATTTCTCATCATCCGTGGTGTCCTGAAGTTCACCACTTCTTCTCAGAGTGGTAAGCTGACACATGGCACCTCCAAGAGTTCTTCCACAACCAGCATTCAACATAATCATGTTAAAATCAACTCGACAAATTCTTCCTGAGCACCTACTTTGTGCACACAACTGTACCCCATTCTGGGACGGAGTCCAAGATAAACAGAACAGTACCCAAAACTGGGTGTGGGAAAGAAATGTTCTCTGAATGTCAAGGAGGCTTCTCAGAGAAGCAGTCCTTGCCTCAGATGAGTAGAAAAGACAATTCTCTTTTTTTCACCTAAGAATTGGAGCAGGTTGCATAATCAAGTTGGACCTTAAAGAATTAGTAAGGAAAGGCATAAACAAAACAATAACATCACCTGTAACTTAATACCTCTTTTCTGGAATAGAATTTTGCGCCTCTGTTTTAAAGAGGAAATCCCTGCCCCCTGAGGCTTTTGGTGACTTCCAGGAAGATCGAATGACTATCTGTCCCTTTCTTTGGGTATCACTGTCCACCCAAGCTCTTCAGCTATTTCTCCTTTCTGTTCCCCTTCTAGAATTTTCTCTTCTCACCCAGTAGCTACTCTGCTCTTTGGAAATGTGTATTAGAAAAGATGCCATTCTCTGCCCTCACTGAGGATTCACAAGTGTAATGCCCAGAAGTGAACATTATCAAGAGTCTGGGTACTGACAAGCCCAAATACCCAGGCTAGAGCTACTTCTGTCCACGCCTGCCCAAGCAGGAGCCCTTCTGCGTGCAGCCCCCATCTGCAAACCTTTGATAACATTGCTACATGGCTAGTCCTTTGTTTGAAGATGCTGAACAGCAGCATGCAGCAATCCAAACAATCAGCTTCTGCACCATTCACAGCATATCAAAGCCAATTAGCCTCAGCCATGGTGGGTCTCAGTGACACAGGAGAAATTATAAAGCAACCGGGTCCCAGGGAGAATCTTCTGAGCCCATGGTGTCCCCAAACACCTTCTTATATAACAACATCCCACAGCACCTGAGCTAAAATATCCAGTGTAAACACAGGCAATAGAAGTGCAAAGGAAAATGTATTTTTGGATGGGTTTCAAAAACACACGTTTGTTGGAAAGCAGATATTATTATTTTTTGTATCATAAGGAATATTTTAGCAGCAGAGTAGGGGGTACTGCAAATATTGAGACTATCATGCTTGATTCTGGGTAAGGAAGGCCCATGTTGAGGATACCGACATTTGGGAAAGTACGAGGAGATGACAGAGAATGTGGGAAGTATATGTAGCTAAGGATCCAGAGTGAAAGAGACCCCAGAATTAATTAGGCTCTTGATCACAGAAAACCTGGACAGTGAAGGCTAGATAGAGAATGAGCCTCCCATTGGCCTGGTTGCCCAGAGTAAGTCCACAATGGAAGCTCACGAATAATTGGCCGGTTGAAGGATTTGAAATGTAGCTACCCTTCAGTGTCAAATGGGGAGAAGCAAAGAAAGAGAAGAACGTAAAGCAACTGGGCTACATGAATGTCTCCAGGGAGTCTAATCTCACAGGCAAATAACTCACAGGTAGAAAAAGAAGTTTCCTAATTCAGTGTGTTCAGAGTCCTAGATGATCTAGTACAACACTGTTACCTACTTGGAAAGTAATAAAAAATGGAATACCCACCTGACCAGGTTGGCAACTTGACATTCAAAATGAGTTCTCTAGCCCATCCTAAAATAGCTTCCCCGAGGCTGATCCTCAGATGTCCTCAGCATTCCTTTTACGTCAGAAAACTCTCTACACACAAATATACTCTTAGAGTTACCTTCATTTCTTCTTTCTTCTTATTTCCTATTTAATCTCAACAATACCGGCAAAACTGCCATTTGACATAATTTTTTCCAGCAACTGATTCAAATACTGGGATTTATACAATTGACCCTGGTGTTGTTTCTTTTGGAGCTGATTATTTTAGAGCACTTTTAGGTTCCCATTCACCTCCTGCCCCCACACAGGCACAGCCTTATCCATTAGCAACAACCCCCCCGCCCCGCCAACGAGTGAGACACCTGTGACAATCGATGACACTGCATTGACCCATCATTATCACCCAAAGTCCATAGTTTACATTAGGGTTCACTTTTGTTGTCACAGGTTTTTCTCACTCACCTTTTAAGCCCTTATTTGCTTTGACCTCAATTTCTGCAGACATCTCTAGACCACAGGTGCTCCTCGTCACCAGCCCCTGGGGGCCTGGGCAGAAGAAAGGGCTTCTCCTTCTGTGCACCTTGTAGACTGGATGCAAGAGAAGCCCAGGACAGGACACGAGGTAGTTCCCTTCTGGGGGGGGCGCTCAGAATTGGAGGTCAGTCCTGCTATCAGACCCTCTACAGATATAGAAACAGTGTATATGAGGGGCTGCTCACAGTGAAGTGGACCTCAGCGTGTGATCACTTGGCTTGGAAGTTAATTCTGATCTTGTCAACATGCCCTGCTTAGAAAAGGAGCCACATCCAGCTTTGCAACCCAGAGCTTCAGGGATGCAGGCGTCCAGGACCTGAACTCTGAGTCCTGCTCTGATGCTCGTGAGCCTCATCGGTATCTAGCTACAGGCAGAGTAGCTGGGGAAGCACTACTTGAATTGAGTATTTTTAAATTGTATCTAATTGTAGGGTATTCGTTTTAAAAATTACACTTCAAAACCTAACTTATACATTTTTTTTTCTTGGTTCTACTTTAATTTTCTATAAAGGCTTTACCCTTTGTGGTTGGTCTCGGTATTCCAAAATTCACTTGAATATCCTGCAGCACTTTGAGGACCTTCTTTCTCTTGGTGGGATCGACAAGTTAGCTCTGTCTTTCTCTGGTACAGGATGCAGTTAGTGCGTGTGTGATGGTTGAGAACTATGGTTTTTGAGGCGGACTTGATCCTTTGCTTGCTGGTTGCCTGGTCTCAGACGAAGTACCATCTCTGAGCCAGTTTCTCCATCTGTAAATTGGGTATAATTACAAAAATAGGGATGATTCCTCTTTCATATCATTGTCTCTACTATGTCTTGTTTTGTTTATGACATATACTTCCATATCCTTTCATGATCCTACACTATTTATAAACTTAAAGATTATATCCTCCCTTCCAATAATGTGCATTCCTTACAAAATATTCTCAACATTCCATCTCTGATCCTCACTTCTTGTGTTCAACCCACCAGTTAAGTCACCACTAAATATTTGGGTGATTTAATGCACATTTTCTCTGCCCACTGAGGATTATAGGAAGTGAAAGCAACTCTAAACTTCCCTTTATACACTTGGATATTGGCTACTGGTAAAGTTTGGACTGGTGCAGTGTCATAAAGCAAATGGATTTGTCTCCATAAAACCACATGAATGTATGAATATCAGGAAATAAAATATACTCTTTGGTGTATTTTTTAATTTTTTGATATAGATATAAAAAATGAGGATTCTGAGGATTCTTTGATTTGTCCATTTTTCAGGGCCCACAAATAGGTGTACATTAATATTTTCTTTGCTTTGGGGATTCAACTAAATTCCAAGCATTCTAAAAAAAACTTGCCAATTTCACACCAAGAATGTAATGCCATTCCTTGAATAACCTTGGAAGCTTCATTATAAAGTTATCCTCAGGCCTTATGGATGACTTTTAAATTTACTTGAAAAGATTCAGAGACGTATAGGGAATGGCCAAGTGTGGTAGTGAGGGCTTTTCATGGTCCCCAGGAAGAAGTCCCACTGAAGAGAGGTCCAAGGGTGGCATCCTTGGCAAAGATGAGCAGTAGGAGAATTGGAGGCTCTTGAGGGGAAGGGAGGCTGGAGTGACCTCGCCATGTCAAGTATCTCTCTTTGTATCCTTCATAGCATTGATCAAGAACTTGAACGTTTCAGGCGGAATTCTTGTTTTTCAAAGATTGATGAGAAGAGCCGATTATGTGGAGACTTCAGTGATAAAGGCCAGACTAAAGTGAGGAAAAGCAATCTACATCCCAAAGCCGGTTTCCTTTAGGAATACTCTCTTCCTAGAGAGGAAACAAAGAACAAAACACCCAACACCCAAATGCCAAATGAAGAAGAAAAGACTCCGCTGACAGTGCCCCACTCTGGGAGTCGGGCACGTCATCTTCCTTCCCCTCGATTTTCCAGCACCGTGCCAATTCGAAATTCTTTCCCTGACTTAGTCGGGCTGGGAGCAGGGAAAAAGAAGAGGAAGTTTTCTGGATGTTGCTGAGGCACTGACATTTGCGATTCAGTATGGCTTCTTGGTCCCCGACCGGTCCTGGAAGGCCAGACCATCCTGGAGGCCAAGAACACCTTCTGCCCTACGATTTTGGCACAGCGGTGGCCTCTTCACTCAGATGTGTGCCTCCCGGCATTACTCCTGCCTCGGGGCCTGCAGACTGGCATGCCGCAATATGCTCTACCTAAGGCTACACCTGAGACCATATGGACCTTCAGCTGCTGCGCCATACAGGGGCCCGCCTGCAGCAAGGCGAGGACCAGATGGAGCAGACGATACCTGTCTGAGGCCGTCTGACTCGACGCGGCTGGGGACGTGGTGTGCAGAAAATGGCAGACTATAAACATTTAAATAATAATACCACAACACATGCTGATCCTTTTCCACCAGGAAGGAAAAAGAGTACCTTTCTGGGAGAGTTACGCCTGAAGCATACAATGGAGGAGGAAGGAACTTCATTTTTAAAACAAAGCTAAAAGTCAAATGATGGCAACCAAAGATGGAGCTGGAAAGTAGTGGTAAGGGAGAGCACGGAGCAGTGGAAAGCAGGGCGGTGGGAGCCAGGAGACACAGCACTTTCCCTGTGCCTCAGTCTCCCCACTGATAATATAAAGGAAGTGGCCGCTGCTATTCAAAATGCCAAGACAAGGAGCTTGCACCAGGATGTAAATCAACACATGGAGAATCATCAGGAGAGTCTGGTTAACAGCTATCATTTCAGTGGAATTAAGCAGGATGCTTTGGAATGTGGCTGAGTCCCATTCTGCTGCAAAAGCATCTCGTCACAGACAGTTCACAAATCATGGTACTGGGCCATGGTACTGGTACTGGGCTGCGGATATTTTGAGTAGCGTTGGACCAGGTCACCTCTTTACACTCTCAGGACTTTCAATTTTGCTTTTGTGTGAGTCTAAGTAGAGTACTATAGAATACTATTTTAAACTTACTTCCTTTTCACTTGCTTTCAAATATAAAACAAATATTTAAAAAAATGAGATGTGGCTTAAAGGGTCTTAGTTGCTGGAAGTTCTAAAGTCCCCCAAAGTGTAAAAAAAAAAAAAAAAAAAAAAGATCGATTTTTCAATTGCTCTGGCATTTCATGAACATTCCTGAACGGCTGGCAAGCTTCATAGAAAAATTGCACTGTGGTATAATGTGTCAGTGGTTCTAGCTTTGAGGGCTTCCTGGAAGATGTGATTCTTTTTTTTTTTTTTTGAGATTTTATTTATTTGGCAGAGACACAGCGAGAGAGGGAACACAAGCAGGGGGAGTGGGAGAGGAAGAAGCAGGCTTCCCGCCGAGCAGGGAGCCCGATGCGGGGCTCGATCCCAGGACCCCGGGATCGTGACCTGAGCCGAAGGCAGACGCTTAACGACTGAGCCACCCAGGCGCCCCGGAAGATGTGATTCTTGAGGGGGGACTTCACTGATGTTGCTAGACAAAGAACCGAGAACAGCGATGAGAGAGGAGAGGCAGTCCCCGCTGAGGGAAGGCAAAGCCACGTGATGAAGGATGTGCTGCAAGCAGGAATGCGCGGTACTGATCTGTTGCTGGAATACAAATGTGAGAATGAACCATGAGAAGGCAGGCACGCTCTTGGTCACAGAAGACCCAGAGCTCCAGGATGAGGGATTCAGACATCTCCTATAGGGCGTGGGAGGTGACCAAGGGGCTGTCAGCCTGTAGGGGGACAGAGTCAGACCTTCAGTGGTGGCATGAAGAATGGATCTGGGAAGGGAAAGTCTGGATACATGAAGACCAATCCAGTTAGAAGGCATTTACAAACAGTACCTTGGGATGGAGAGATGACCAAGTCCTGAAGTAGGTAAGAAGGAAAACAAAGTAGATTCAAGAAACGGGATCAAATTCATAGCCTGGATTACTTACTGGGTAGCCTTCATTCCTTGATTTTGGCTTCAATCCACCAACCTCTCCCACAATGCCTTTGGTTTAATTATTGGTGATTTGGAGATGATACTGTTAAAACCTTGTAAATTTGGTTCCTTGGCCTCCTGCACCTAATGATTTTTCATCCGCTGGACCCCAAGCTTGTGCCATTAGCAATGGCCATGACTCCTCCAACACCGCATTCTGCCACCACCGCCTCTCCTCTCTGCAGACCAGCCTCTCTCATATTTCATCACTAACAGTCTTTCCATCCCAATATTGCCACCAGTCCATGGCTCCTACCAACCCTCCGCTGCCCCTCAGCCCCTTGCTGCCCTGTCTTGCTCCCTACCACCTACAGTTCCACGATCCATCCTCACCATAAACCCCCTGCATTCACTTATCTTCAGACACTCACCCCTTGTGGTTCATCATCCTCATTTGGCAAAAACCACGGCTTCGGTAAATCTAACTCTCTACCCACTCTGCCCCCTGCTCACACATCAAACCACTCCAGAGACAAGTATGCAGCCACACTGAATACCGTCAAATTAAAATTAAAATTAAAAGTCAAGAACTTCAAGTGGAGCATTATTGCTGTTGGGCCATCCTAGTATTGTTTGATCTCTCCACTCTTTCACTTCCAGATTACTATTCCATGCCCTCTCTTTTCTCCTCAGACCTCCAGCACCTTCCTCAACTAACCTTTGCTTGGTATTTTACTGATATAACTGTAGCTATCAGAAGAGAATTTCCAAGCCTACCAGCACCAACTCTACCAAACAGCCTATCCTGTGTCTTTATTCTCTAACTTCTCTCTCATGACTGCGGATGAAATCTTCCCAAGTCCTTAACGAAGGCAAACCCCTCCACTTACACACCATTTCGCCCAGCTTCTCCCTTACCCAGGGATAATCCCTAGACCAATTATTCTTTTCCGCTTCCCCACCTCATCCTGCCGCACCCTACTGGACCACTCCTATTGATACAGATATACTATTATTTTTCTTATTTTATAAACAAAACAAAACCCTCTTTTGATCACAATTCTTCCCTTCTCTGCTCCCTTATATAGAAAGACTTTTTGAAAACATTTTCTCTGCTTTCTGTCATAACCAGCTGTGAGCTGCTCTTTGTGCTGCCCTGGCATCATTTGTGGGCCTGTAACTGCTCAATTAAACAAAAGTGAATGTTCTGTTTCACTGCCCTACTTAGATAAGCCCATGCCCTGACCTCTCCTGACCACCCAACTTCTGCTTTTACCCACCAGACATATGAGACAGCTGACACCAAGACCCTCAGGTTCCTGCCAGACAGGTCCCTGGGACCCCTGCCTGACTATATACTAACCAGTCCATCATGAGTATGGGAACCCTGCTTGGCTAATGCCCTGGACCCCGGTGAAGGCTGCAGCCCACAGGTGCCTCTCCCTCCCTCCCACTTGCTGGTCAAGCCCACGTGTCACCATAACTTCCTGCAGGGCCGGGAAGGTGTGCTGGGGTTTCCTCTCTGGGACCCTCAGAATTTGTGAGTAACAGATTCCATTGACTTTGGCATTCTGGTCTCTGAGTGTCATTTGCTGGGCTGCCCCAGACACCCCCATGGCTCACTAAACTTTGTGTCCTTACTCTCTTCCACGTTCAATGCCCATCCTCTTTGGGGCCCCCTCGGAATCAGCATTTACTCTTTCCACTGACACATCTCTTATGAAGGGCCCTCAGTGGCCTCTCATGGCTAAGTCCAAAGTCAGTTCTCAGTCTTGGCTAGAAGAGCACCGGACTTCTCCTGCAGCAGACTTTCCTTAGTCTCCAGGGCACAATATTGCAGTGGTTCTCTTCCTGCGCACTGGGTTCTCCTTCTCAGGTTACTCTTTATCTCCCCATCTCCTATTCTCAAATGCTCCGGGCCAAGTCCTGAGACCTCCTCTCTGTCTAGTCCCTGTGCCTTAGTGATATCATCTATTCTACGGGCTTCAAACACCAATCAAAAGCTAGACTTCTTTCAGATTTGTATAAATCAGCCTGCATGCTGCATTTGAATTTCAGACTCATCCATCTGCCTGCCTGTTCACCACCTCCCGTTCTTTCCCGGATTTCACACAACCAAATCCAAATTCCTGCTCTTCCCAAGCCTCTTTCACCTGAAGTCATCCCCCATCCTGTTGTTGGCAACTCTATTCTTCCAGTTGCTCGGGCCAAAAACCTAGAAATGACTTTGACTCCTCTATTTCCTTCAGAATACACGTTCAGCCTGTTAGACAATACATCCAGAATTCACCACCTCCACCACTAAATGCTTCAGTTCAGGGCACCTTCACCTCTTGTTTGGTTACTGCAATGGCTTCCTACCCAGTTGCCAGTATTCTGCCTTCTCCCCAACACTGTGATGATCCACTTAAGAATGATCTTGTCACCCTTCTGCTCATAAACCCCCCAGTGGTTTCCCATTTCACTCAGAATAAAGCCTCAGTGTTTAGACCTCTAAAGCCTTTCATGATGTGATACCTCGACTCTTCCAGAATCTTGCCTCCCACGACTCTGCCCTTGCCCTCACAGCGTTAGCTATCCCACGCCCCCTGCTATTCCTCAAACACAGGAGCTCTTTAAATATTCTAGACATGGGTTCTTTGATATATATATGTAGTGCAAATATCTCCCCCCACCAACTATGGGTTGCCATTTCCCTCTCTTCAAGATGTCCTCAATTTATTTTTAGTGGATAGTTGAGATTGTAATAAAAAAGAAAATCTCTACTACCAGAGGCAAAGAAGCATTTGACTGCCAGAGAGTGAGGCTCCAACACTATGGCTGCCATAGCTCTGGAGCATCAGCAGTCTCACAAATGCTCTGGTACTAAAGCCTTCATGACCATGACCACCCACAAAGGGGAGACAAGCCCTCAAGCCCATGAGAGGTGGGGGATGGGAGGTGATGTCCTTGCATAAAGCCAGAACTCCCAAAGTGCCACTACTTTAGATAAATGAAAACTAATAATATCTGTCCAACAGCCTAAGGAGAAAAAAGAGATTATTTTGCCCTCTGTGGAAAAACAATGTATTCCATTAGAAACTTCCACTAGAAACTAAACTGTGTACTTCACGTGGATTTGGAGCCCAAGATTACATTTTCCTTACTACGAAGGAAAACTCAAATTATGAATTAATGCTTTAAAATAGAAACAGTCCTACCTTTAACAGAAACACATTGAAAATCATTCGGCGACTCTTACCTCACACAATTCCCATGGGAGAAAGAAGGCAGGGACCAAGCCCTACTGAAGAGCAGTTTATAAACAAAACAAGAAAATGAGGAATTCCATCAAGACTAGAGAAAGCAGACATAACACAAAGGGGTGTTAGCATCTTCAGTACTTGAAATCATAGAGCAAGATGTGGAGGAGGTCATAAACTCGTTTTTAAATGGTTAAAAGGATAAAAGAATGTTTACAGAAACTTCTGGAAAGATTGAGACAATATGCAAAATCAGCCAAAAATCCTTGAAAAGAAGAACCAAATAGAACTACACTAACCAAAGGTACAGTAATTAAAAAATAGAAGAAACTTAATACATGATTCAAACAGCAGACTAAACACAATTTAAGAGAGTATTCATGAACATGAAGGTAGATCTGTGAAAAATACCCAGAAAGGAGCAAAGTGCAATGGAAAACATAACAACTTATAGGGGATACACTGTAAGACCTGGATTTCTGGCTAATGGGAGCTCCAAGGAAGTGACCAGAGAGATGTAGGGAGGAGAATTACTAATAGGCAAAGCTAAGAACTTTCCAGATTTCTTTCAGCATGAGTCAGAAAAATCAGTTCTAAGCAGGATAAGTAAAAGTTTGCTTTCCCTTAGTGGATATAAAGTGATATAATTGATCCCTAATTGAAAATTCAAGTTATTATTATAAACAATACCACAATAAATATTTTTTAACAGATAAATCATTTCACATAATTTTTGTCTGTAGATAAATTTGTAAAAATGGGATGGGTGTGTCAGAGATGGGTGTAATTTTAGAAATATAGATAAATAATAAGTACTCTTTTGTTTGCTTCTATGAAAGGGCTGCATGCTGAAACTTTGGACATACTTACTTAGATTTCAAAACATTCAAGGGCTGACATCGCCGGTTTTTTTCTTTCTTCAAAGCACCCAACACAAAAGACCCAACTCACCATTTGATTTACATATGTCACGTACTTTAAAGATGATGTTGACAATACCTCATCCAGGTGCATATTTTCTTTTTTTTTTAATTTTTTTATTGTTATGTTAATCACCATATATTACATCATTAGTTTTTGATGTAGTGTTCCATGATTCATTGTTTGTGCATAACACCCAGTGCTCCACGCAGAACGTGCCCTCTTTAATACCCATCACCAGGCTAACCCATCCCCCCACCCTCCTCCCCTCTAGAACCCTCAGTTTGTTTTTCAGAGTCCATCATCTCTCATGGTTCCTCTCCCCCTCTGACTTACTCCCCTTCATTCTTCCTCTCCTGTTATCTTCTTCTTTTTCTTTTTTCTTAAAATATGTTGCGTTGTTTCAGAAGTACAGATCTGTGATTCAACAGTCTTGCACAATTCACAGCGCTCACCGTAGCACATACCCTCCGCAATGTCTATCACCCAGCCACCCCATCCCTCCCACCCCCCACCACTCCAGCAACCCTCAGTTTGTTTCCTGAGATTAAGAATTCCTCATATCAGTGAGGTCATATGATACATGTCTTTCTCTGATTGACTTATTTCACTAAGCATAACACCCTCCAGTTCCATCCACGTCGTTGCAAATGGCAAGATCAGGTGCATATTTTCATTCTACTGCTCTTGGGCTGTTGTGTGACTCCCAGAACAAAAACCAAACACGATGTGATAACAGATATACCACCATCCCCCCACCTTTAAAAAATCATTCTTCAAGATACACATCAAAAGCTATGTTCTCAGTTCTGGTTACTCTGAACCCCATTTCCCCAAATCAGAATTTGTCAACTTTCCATTTCTTCAGTTCCTTAGCTTCACCCAAGCCAACTAATGACTCTGTTTCTGTATAACCCGCCAGTACCTTAGACCACAAGCCTTCCCAAGCCTGGGACTGGCCACCTGTCTTACCCCAGTGCCTGGCTGAGCATCAGATGGTACAGCCCAGTGAGCTTTTACTATATTGAACTGAAAATAGAACAGTTACATTGCAGTTCCAAGTTTGAAGCATGGAACATTCCAAAATTAACATAAAGTAAGAAATTAATAAGCCAAAGTAAACTTCAATACACAAAATATTTTTGGTTAAATTTTTGAAGCTTCCAGTGTTCAAGATGAACACTCAAAAGTATGCTTGGGTGGGAGTAACATTTTTATAGATGATCATCAAATTCTCCCTCAGAAACTCCTGACATAGTAGAAATAGAAACCATTTTGGAGAGCTCTCTAGCTCTGAAACTGTGACCATGCAAGGGTCTCCCGGTGCAAGAGACCTCAGTTATACCAACCTTGTGACAGTGGGTGTACGTACTCCGAAAACAGCTTATCATGCAGACCTCCCAGGGTGTGAACAGAAAGGTCCAACAGGCAATTATCTGTGTGAGACAACACTGAATTTCCTAGAATTTGTGGAGAATTTGCATTTGGTATGAAGGATGGAAAATATATAAAAAAAATAAAAACAGGCTGAGAATTTTGTGAAATTTGCTTAAAATTCTCCATACACTGATCCAGTCTGCTTGGCCTCTGGGGCCCCAAATATATGTTTCCTGGGTGAATCAATACATCTGCCCAGCAAGCAAGCAACTGTCAGCGGGGGACTCTCTCTTCTGGGTTTGCAATCCTGAGGCTCTGTACAATGCCTGGACCTAATGTGCTCTTGCTGTATACACAGCAATAAGAAGACATCCTCTTCACCTGTAACTTTGCAAGAACAAACTTCCAAATTAGCAAAATGATGTAAATACATTAAGATTGAGAATATTCAATATGTTTAATTTTTACTCTGTGCATTTTTTTCTTTTTAGGAGGTGGATCTCTTTGACGAGCTGAATGTCACAAACGGTGAAAATTTCCTGTACCTTATTTCAAAAGACAAAGACTTGCTGAGGCTTTCTTTGATTCAGCTTGAATCAGTAATTAATTAGGAGCATAATTTAGGTCCATACAATATTCTGTTTAATCCCCAACAAAGTATAATTTTCAAGGAAAACTACTTGGTTCACAAGAGTGGGAGAATTGTTATGAGCACGGTCATGTACATGACATGTACATTTTCTTTAATGCATCGGAAGTAACATTGCAACTCTTCAAATGCTTCATTCCGGAAAGAGAGCTTCGGAGCATATATTTATATTTCATTTGCCCACAAGCGTTTTAGGTTCTCATAAAGCTAATGATTTTCTTCCACAATCGTAAGTTACCTTACCAAATACAAATATGTTGCCACTTGAAGCAATTACCCAAAATGGTTGATTTATTCAGCCTCACAAATCATAAATTTCCAGGCAAATAAATCACTTTGCATTTGGTTTCAACAAAGATAAAATAAAAGATTTTTTTAAAGGTGCTGACTAAGAACTTTGTGGCATTTACTTGAATACTTCATACTTTAATTAAAATATATATCAATGTGTTTCATTTCCCTGAGAGCAGCAGTATGGTAATGAGTTCTTAACAACTCAGACCCATGCCATTTCATGGTTCATTCGGCAATTTTACCCTACTTTTTTTTTCCTCTAATCAGTAATCAGTACTTTTTGAGGTTTATGTGTACAGTATGTAATTTGATTTTCTTCCCTGGCGAGTTGTTACATAGATTGAATACAGAAATTGAAAGTACATATATTTAGAATCAAGAGAAGCATAATATATGTTTTTGCTGCTCTTCAATGATGAGCCCTATACATTAATCAAGGTAGCAGGTTACAAGCAAAGCATTGCAGTTTTTCCAGCTCAAAGAAAATAACAGCAATTCTTTAATCAGTGTCTCAATGTCAGGTATGGAGCTGGGGAAAAAACCAGAAGCATGTGGTCTCTGGCTACAAATGGCTTTAATCTTAGTGTAAAAGGGTTGTTCTTTGGTTCCCAAACCTAAAGCCTCAGATAAAGTTGTGATAGATACTGTCAAATGTATCCATGATGCTAATGACATTTAATTCTTGCATTCTTAGTTAATTGGTTCTATAGAGGGGTTGCCTTTTTCTAAATTTTTTAATGCACTTGTAGCTTTAAATGCAGAATCTAGGATCTGTCTTAATAGAAACCACCTGTTGGGTTGATACCCAGCTTTGTTAGCTGGGCATTGTTTGTGTGCTCTCTGATTTAATTGCTGTGAAGTGCACCTGGGTTACTATGGCATTAGAATACGTTGTGATTTGATTGGAGGTTAGAGACTGAGCAGTTTTCACGGAATTATAGAATTTTATAATAATCAAACTGGCTTAAGCCCTATAGTTATTTATCTCCAACTTCCTTGGTTTACAGATGAGGAAACTGAGGCCCAGGGAGTAAAGAGAATATATCATGTTTATCCAGTTGATTGGTTAACAAAACAAAAACAAGAACAGAATTCCTTTGATCACAAAATTGAGTGATTTCACATGTGGCACAAATCCAAGCGATTTATAGATGCCTTTGGACATATTCGGGATTTTTTTTCCCCAGCAAATTTCATTCCTGATTTTGAATTTGTATGGGAAGCCAGATCTGTGACTTTCTAATAAAGATATATTTTAAAAGAAATTAAATATTTCAAATAATAACCACAGAGGAGTTGTTTATGTGTCTTTTGGGATCTGGTTACCTACTCTAAACAAAATACAATGTGATATGAACAATTTCATAGAATTTCAATGGCTTGATTTATTTACTTTTTAGGAATTTACCTTTTTATCATTTTATTTTATTTTCATCATAATAAGTATTCTCTTTAATCCCCTTCACCTATTTCCCTGATCCCCCCACCCACTTCCCCTCTGGTAACCACCACTTTGTTCTCTATAGTTAAGGGTCTGTTTCTTGGTTTGTCTCTCTCTCTCTCTCTCTCTTTTTTTCCTTTGACCATTTGTTTTGTTTTTTTCAATTCCACAGATGAGTGAGATCATATGGTATTTGTCTTTATCTGATTGACTTATTTCACTTAGGATTATATTCTCTAGTTCCATACATGTTGTTGCAAATGGCAAGATTTCATTCTTTTTTATAACTGAATAATATTCCAGTGTGTGTGTGTGTGTGTGTGTGTGTGTGTGTTTATCATCTTCTTTATCCATTTGTCAATCAATGGACACTTGGACTACTTGTGTAGTCTGGCTACTATAAATAATGCTTCAATAAACATCAGGGTGCATGTATCCCTTTGAATTAGTGTTTTTGTATTTTTTGGGTAAATACCAAGCAGTGCAATTCCTGATTTGTAGGGTAATTTTATTTTTAATTTTTTGATGAATCTCCATACTGTTTTCCACAGTGGCTATACCAATTTAAATTCCCACCAATAGTGCAAGAGGGTTTTCTTTTTCTCCACATCCTCACCAACACTTGTTGTTTCTTGTGTTTTTTATTTTAGCCATTCTGACAGGTGGGAGATGATATCTCATTGTAGTTTTGATTTGCATTTCCCTGATAATGAGTGATGCTGAGCATCTTTTCATGTGTCTGCTGACCATCTGTATGCCTTCTTTGAAAAAAATGTCTATTTATGTCTTCTCTTAATTTTTAATGAGATTATTTGTTTTCTGCTTCTTAAGTTGTATCAGTTCCTAAATATTTTGGATACTCATCCTTTATTGATTATGTTATTTGCAGATGCCTTCTCCCATTCCAGAGGTTGTCAATGGCCTAATTTAGAAAGAGAAATGATATCACTGAATGTCTGGGAAGATTATTATCTGTGACTGAATTGGATAGTACCAGTCTCATTAGCATGGGACTTCCTTTTTTTTTAAAGATTTTATTTATTTATTTGACAGAAAGAGGGAGAGCACAAGCAGGGGAAGCAGCAGACAGACAGAGAGGGAGAAGCAGGCTCTCCACTGAACAGAGAACCCGATGTGGGGCTCAAACCCAGGACCCTGGGATCATGACCTGAGCTGAAGGCAGCCGCTTAACCGACTGAGCCACCCAGGCACCCCAGCATGGGACTTTCTGATCCACAAAGTGGATTTATAGTCAAAATTCCCTTTCATCCTTACTGTGATGATGATGGTGGTGATGATGATGATGAATGTGTTAGGGGCCATACATTGTTCTAAGTTCTTTTACTAGTATCTTGTTCAACTGATACTATTATTATTATTATATTTTATAGGTAAACTGCAATAGGTAAACTTACTTTCTTACTTTATAGATAAACTTCTATGATATTTATACTATTCCATTCAAGTTTGGGTCTGATTTAAGCCCAAGAATACCAGTAAGCCTATACCCATGTTAGCTATTATTGGGATATAACTGGAGGGAAATCCAAGCATTTCAAGGAAGAGATATTGCAAGGATCATTTACTGTAACTATTGTATTTGCTAACAAAGCTTCCTAGCTCAGTTGGATGGTGGTATCATAAAAGAGCAAAGTATCTCTTCCATCAAAGGGACCCAGGTAATTACTATCAGCTAGAAAGTAGGGGACACCTGATGCTAGTAGAGATATCAGTTACCTGGGGAATTCATTGACTCTGAAGAAGGGGACAGACCTAGGGTAAGATTTATTATTGAAACTGGAGCACTAGTGTATCTATAAGAAAAGACTGACTTTGGTCAGTAGTTAATGACAATTCTTCGTTAGGCTTAAAAAAAAAAAGTTAGAAGCTGGGAACTAAGTTCTCCCTCAAAGCACTCTTTAATGAAGCTATTTTTGAGCCTGAATTTCTTTTAGAACATTTCTCATGCCAACTGATAAAGACAGATCATTAAATATCAGAAATTGTCCTGTCTTTTTTGCTCTGAAGCACTTCCAAGATGGACAATTTGGTCATATCAAAAGTTCTCCAAATTATCTCTGGTGAAATTATAATTGATGAAATTGTGGCATTTAATGACATGTGCAAGCATTTGAGTTATAAAGATGCACAACTGGAGACAGGCATCCAGCCTGGCTAAGATGTAGGATGAGATCATCAGGTGAACTTTGTTAGCAACTGGTTGAATGTGTCCTTTAGAACCTCATGTTTCACGCCAGCTGACCAGAAGTTGGCTGTTTCTGACCACCAGACATAACAATTTCCCTTTCTTAGCACAAAGAGGCAGTTTTGGAGATTTCATCTTCTAAATCATCTCTCAGGAATGCAGATAGGAGGGAGGAAAAATAGACACTCTAAGGTTTCCAGATGGTGGCCCAAGGCAAAGTTTGTCCAATGAAGGGCAGCAGCAGGACAAGACTTGAAGCTTTTTAGTCCTTGGAGTCAGTTTTCATCATGGATCTATTGGGATTCTCTCTATTGGCTGTTCCCCTTGCAGAGAATGTTCTTAACAATATGGAGGAAGGCAAAGTCAGGTCCAGTGAACCCAATTTCACCAAGAAGTTTTAAGAAAACAATTCCAATTGAAACAAAGATTTCCACAAGTGAAATCTAATTTTCCCCAGGATCAAACAAAGTTAGAAGCTTCAAAAAAATCAGAGCAGAAACCTAGCATGTGGCCAATGTCTCTGCTGTGGCCCAGGAAACTGAAGAGGAAAAAGACATCAGCTGTCTTGACAGATGCTAACTCAAGTGGTCTGGATCAAGAGCTCTGGTCCATGCCATGGTCATGGGAAGTCACAGCTGAATTTTGTTGAGTCCTCCAAGTCACAGAAAGCACCCTCCTCAAACCACGAAACTGTTATAATGGAGTTTTATTGACTTATTGTAGCAATGGAGAAACAACATAGACAATATTATTACTGTTATTATTATTATCATTCAAGGAAGTGAGCATGCAGCTTTGATTGCTGGTGAGTTGGGCTCAGAAATTCTTGATGTGGGATACCAGGAGGGGAAACCTTTGGATTGGTTGATATTTTGAGGCCAGGGTCAACATGAGGGAGTTGAGGTTCTGGGAAGAGGAAACATCGTGTAATCGGGATACTCTGCAATTGTTGATGTCTAACTGATGCAAGAGGTGGTTGGTCCAGTTTTCAGGTGTTGGAAAAAACCTCACCATGTCCCCTAGGGCACAGCTCTCTTCCATGGTTCCACATAGTGGTTCTGCATTGTAAGAATTTGAAGCAGAGGCTTTCTGCTTTATAAAAGTTCACATTATCTCAGAGTGCCTAATGCAGTGCCAGGGCACACCTGGCCCAGGTTTATTAGCTGGCCCTCACTTACCAGGCCCTCTTTTGGATGAGATTCAGAGCCTGTTCTTAACGATGCTGTTGAATGGGCCAGTATTTGGCCTTCTCTGCCAGATCTGCGCATTCCCCAGGGCATCCCTCCCTCCTGAATGCCTTGCCTTGGCTGGTGAAGACCCTGCTGCCTCTGCCCCTATTGCTCCCACTCCTGTGTGCAGGTGATGCAGTACATCCTGAGCTGTTGCCACACGTGCTCCCTCTCTTTGTTTCAGCTCCAGTTCCCACCAGTTACAGTGCAATTTCCCCCAACTGCTATGATCCTCACCACGGGAAGACACACAATTGCTTCTGTAGAGTAATACTGTATTTTACAATCAGGTCAGCCATTTTTCAACACAGGTGCATTTAATGGATGAGAGCCACAGCTCTACAAATGAAACAGACTGTCCTTTTTGATCTGAAGTGAGCCCACCATGCTTCAAGGTAGGGCCAATAAGGTTCTGCAGCGAATTATTAGAATGTCATGACTTTGTTTTGGAGTATGAGACACACAGGCCAGTACGGCTGGTGAAGAAGGCAGCATCGTAGACTGTAAGTAGGACCCAGTTACAGCGATGACCTCAAAGGGCCACATCAATACATTGAGTCCAAAAAGTCAGATAAGGTCACTGTAGTCATGGTATTCAAGGGAAACCATGTTAGGAGAAGGGACTCAGCCCAGGGAGCCCAGGCGACAGGTAGACACTGAATTGTCTTTCTTTCTTTCTTTCTTTTTCTTTCTTTCTTTTTCTTTCTTTCTTTCTTTTTTTCTTTCTTTCTTTCTTTCTTTCTTTCTTTCTTTCTTTCTTTCTTTCTTTCTTTCTTTCTTTTAATTATGTTATGTTAGTTATTTTTAAAGATTTTATTTATTTATTTGAGACAGAGAGAGCATGGGGCGGGGGAGGCAGACTTCCCCGCTGAGCAGGGAGCCCCCTGCGGGTCTCGATCCCAGGACCTTGCGATCATGACCTCAGCCGAGGGCAGACACTTAACCAACTGACCCACCCAGGCGCCCCATGACTTGTCTTTAGAATCTAGCCCAGAGCCTAGGAAATGGTAGGCAGGCAGTAAATCCTGTGGACTAAGGACAGGTAAGCAGATCCCAGCCCCCAAGGGAAAAACTTGACAGATGCCAGACGTCAAAAGCTCAGTTGAGGGACCTGGGATAAGGGCAGGTACTGAGGTGCTAGGTGTGCACAGGAGATGAAGCTGGGGATAAAGACCAGCAGGTGAGGGAAACTGGAGGAAGGTACGACTCAGGGAGTGGTGGGTAGGCAAGATCCCCCTAAGTCGCCCCAGACAGCTGGCCTTAACACTGACTCGGGGCCTCCCGGCTGGGCAGATAAAGTCGCTAATGCTCCACCTCATTGGTCAAGACCAGCTGAAGACAAGGTATGACTGAGTCTCTATGGAGAAGGCATCCCTGATTACAGATATTGTGGACTAAGGAAGGCGAGAGTTGACATTTTAGGGCTGCCACCCTTTCTGAAAGTAGCCCAGCCAACTTGTAACGGAGACGTTGCTGTTGCAGCCTGGGGGGGCTCTTGTTCTTTCTCAGTGTTAACATCCAAAGCTCAATTGCAAAAGCTTCCCCACTAAAAAATACCTTACTAGGAGTCTTCACTTCATCTTTGAACCTACAGTCATCCTATGGGACTGGATAGGGGGAGGTGTTCTCAGGGGTAATTGGACGGGAACTGAGCAAAGGTATGAGGCCGTTGTGTGTCACTTTGACTGGGCCGTTGGTGGACATGGTCCCTGTGTCGGCCAAGTCTTCCCTAAGGCCCACAGGCAGAGCGTGGGTGCTGCAGGCTGCACTGGCAGGTCCTGGCCCAGGTAGATCCCGTGTCATAGGAGGCAAGCCCTCGCCTCCCATATGCTCTTGCACACTCAAGCACAGGCTCAAACTCTCAGCTCCCCCAGAAAAGCAGGACCTCCTCCTTCCAGGCTAGCTTCATCAAGGGCAGCTTGAGGCCTGTGGGGCTTCTGTGATCACAACTTTCGCTTCTCTCCCCCACCTTCCTGTGCCGTTCCCAGCTGTCTCCCTCTAGTTTATACTTCCTCCTCTTTATTTCATCTCCCCACCCCAAGGCTTCTATCAGTGCCCCACCCCCACCCTTTCATAACTAAACCCGGAGTTCCAATCATTCACCACCATGAATCGGTCCTTCCTCTGAGACAGGGAACACTTCATCTTCCAATATGCCGTGGAAGTAAGGAGAAGTATTTTCATTCCCTCTTTAAATTGCAGCAAATGAAAGGAAGGACATTCCTCAGGGGCCAAAAGTCAGCTGCCATTTTCACATCAGGACACCGCCTTACCATGAAGGGTTGGCTTAGCGCTCTACTGGATGCGGTCTTGCCTTCAGTTTATAATGGCAACAGAAGATGTTGTAAGACTGTGCAGAATAAACAGTGCTGCATCTGACATACAACCGGGATCTTGGGAAAAGGAGATGTAATTATGGGAATTATCATGGAAGAGGTAGAACATAAGCTGGACTTGAGGTTTAGGCATGTTCTGGCTAGTAGAGAGAGAGGGTGGGGGAAATTAAGTAAAAAGAGAAGAAAGGAAGAATATGGCTGGCAAGCCAGACCAAAGGGAGCTGTGCCTTACCAGAGGGAAACTGCAGTTCAGAGAATTAGAGGTTGCTTGATTCTGTAGGGAGGAAATATATAGGACTTTAAAACCAGGGACCGAGTTTAGACCTGGTATAAAGTAAATATGTGAGCAGCAGGGTATTGAGTGGATCTGCTGGGAAGGAAGGCAGCCAGGGTACCATTGCAGTAATCAGGGCTTGGGTTTGGAAGGTGTCTATGGGGTCTTCAAAGGGCATTATGCAAAATGGCCTATTTGTGTTCTGCAAGCGTTGATCTTCTAGAGCCGTATTTCTTTAATCTGTAATATCAGTGGATTATTTTTCAACCAAAATCATATTCAGAAATTCATGTGCCATGAAGCAGAGAGGGAGCAGAGTCTTGAAGTGGGTGAAGAAGGGGTAGGAGTCAATCACCATGTCCATTCACTCCTTGGGCTTCCATGCACATGACCCTAAAGCGTCTCCTGCAGATATCCTCAGGGCCCCAGAGACCATCCCGGGCTGAGGAGAACACAGAGCTAAAACATCCTATTGCACTGAGTATACAAGGAAAGAGTGGCTACTGATGGCCCTTCGTGACAATGTTCACTGGGACACTGTACGGCCAGGAGGGGTCTGGAGAAAGGGAATGCACACTTGTCACAGGCATGCCCTGTGACTTAAAGCCAGATAATTAGCACAGAAGTTGTAGACACAGAGAACAATAATACAAATGCAAGAAAAAGTATAAAGATGGTTAAATGAGGAAAGACTCGGAATCCAAGGGTCCAGTGAGCACAGACCTGAGTTGCTGAAGTAATGTCCTAGATGACCTTTTTGACTTACTCCTGCCATCCTCCTATTTATTCCTCAGAATGTAGCAAGAGGGAGAATTTTGAAATAGGCATATTTAAGCCCCTTCAGTGTTTTCTATGGTTTTCAAAGTGAACCCCAAAACTTTAAGCTCCCTCCAGAGCTTACAAAGACTTCTGCCATTGGACCGGAATAATCCATGTGGCTCTGGAGACCTTCCCCATGTCATCACCCATCTCAGCTTCTCTTCTCATCCCCCCTCATCTCCTTGAGCCTCCTCGAGTCCCCTCTGTCTCTGTCTCTGTCTCTCTCTCTGACTCTGGCTCTGACACACACACACACACACACACACACACACACACTCCCCACACTTTCATCTCCGTTCCCAGCCATCCTGGCCCCACATCAGCTGCTCGGTGGGTTTCTTTCCATCTCTTTCTTACTTCAGGGTCTTTGCATGAGGCAGTCCCTCCCTCTGAAGCGTTTTCACCTTCTTCATCAGGCTAATCCCTATTCATCCTCCAGATCGTGGTCTCAGTGCTATGATCTCAGCGAGAACTTCTCTGAACCCTGGACCTCACACAACCCCTTCCAAGTTTTGCCAAATCTGTAAATGCACATGTCTCTTTTCCCACCAGATTAGAGTGCCACACGTGTAAGAATCAGCTGCTAGTGCAGTAGCGGATGCATGGTGAACACTCCATGAACACTGGAAGAAGGGGGTGACAGCAAAACTCCAAAGGAGCTACTCTCACTGTATGGCTGTAATCATCCTGGGAAAACTGAGAACAACAGCTGATTGTTTTCACTTAATGAACAGGCATTTATAGAGTTGGTGACGTACAAAAAATCTGCAGGAAAGTAAAGGTAACTTTAAGATGTTAGTGATATATATATCAGCTAAGATTAAATTTGTTTGCAGATAACAGGAATCCTAAGAAAATGGTGGCTTAAACCCACAAGATTTAATTCTTTCATGAAAAAGAAGCAGTCCCAGATTAAGGTGATGTTTCCTCGACACATTCAAGGACAAGGTACCCACGAGCACTGCTCTGCCATCTCTAAGGTGCCATGCTCATCCCCTGGTCTGAGCAGCACATCCTACACGGGGACAGGATGGAGGAAGAACAGAAGGGATCCCCTCCCACCCTTGGGCACAACCCCAAAGCTACACAGAACACCCATTAGTCAGAGCTTAGTAACGTGGCCACACAGAGCTGAAAGGAAGCCTGGAAATGTGGTGTTTAAAATGGCGCATACGGAATTAGCAGTCCTACCAAGGAAGGGGGAAGGATAGGTGTCATATTGGCCTTCGGTGGCTTTCCACCACAGCAACACCCTCCTGTATCAACCACTTTGTGATTTTGCTGCAAGTCTACAATAAAGACAGGATTCTAGAGTCCTAAAGTTGACACCACTCTCAAGCGCCAAGCTAAAGGAGCAAAACAAAGCAGAAAATAAAAATGAAAAGAGCACAATAAACAACAGAATGGTGACTAAAAACCTGACATACAGAATCTCACAAAAATAGGAAATGTTTTCCTTCAAAACCTACATTCACCCACAAACACACCTCCTTCAAATTTGGTAGCATTAAACAAAAACAAAGTCGTGTTTTGCTGAGATTTTTCAAGTCAACATGAAGCACGCCAGATTTCGGAGACAAACCATGAGAAACTATGGACTTCCAGAAACAAACTGAGGGTTTTAGAGGGGAGGGAGGTGGGGGGATGGGTTAGCCCCGCAGTGGGTATTAAGGAGGACACGTATTGCATGGAGCGCTGGGTGTTATATGAAAACAATGAATCGCGGAACACTACATCAAAAACTAATGATGTAATGTATGGTGATTAACATAACATAATAAAATTAAATTAAATTAAAAAAAAAAAGATTTCCAAAGAGGAGCAGGGATCCGATCGACGGCATCACAGGGTCAACTCAGAACACTAGCAACTATGAACTCAAAGATTATTGTGCTGCTGAGAAATGCTTCCTGAAGTCTTGGCTGGGAGGGAAAGAAAGCAGGTCATGGACGCATCCAAGTGGTATTCTTTGCTTCCTGCAACTTTGCTCTGAAGCTGGCCTGGCAGCTGGACTGATTGAGTTCTATCATACATTAATGGAATGGATGACAAAGTGTCAGCAGCGAGGGTGTCATATGTGCAGTGTCGCTGGGGCCAGAGGTCTGGGAGATGGAGTGTGATGGGTCCATCTGTCACCCAAGGCAAAGATGTTCTCCAACCTGAGGCTGTGCAAGGCACCTAGGTCTCCACCTGATGTTAGACAGCCTGTTTCTTTATTTGAAAGAAAAATAACTAGGGCTGGGTGCCAGAGAGAAGGCGTTGGCTCCCTACCACAACAGCAGGAAAGCTCATTAGCTAAATCTTCAACCACTTGGAATTGAAAATAAGGTGGCTCCAGAGAGAAGGACCAAGGCCCAACTCATGGCTCACCTCCTTCAGCTCCATAGGATTCAGGAAAGCAGAGCAAAGGACTCCAGCCCAGCCCTTCTAGAGATTTCTCTGTCTTGACTCTATTCACGTCACGCCCTCAGGACTTAGATGGGCCTCCCCTTCCCTGATCACTGGAGCTCAGAGACCACTGTCCCTCTGCAGAACTCTGAGCCTCGGGTCTATACTGGTCGTCTTATTATTAGAACACCTGCGTCACACTGTTTCAGTGATTTTATGTGCATATCCCAACTATATTATTCGAATTTAAGCTTATTTATAGTTCTTCCTAAACCCCTCAGAACTAGCGTGCATTTGGCATGTAGTGGTTGTTTGCTTCAGGAAGTTGTGTGGGAGGCTGAACGAAGCATTCTATTTCATGCCTGCCATCTTCAGTCCAAGTCCACCAAACATCTTCCGATGCTGTCCCTCCAGCAGGCCGGGTGAGACTTCCCTCAGGGCGGCCACTCTGCTCAAGCCAGATGGACTATGGTTCACAGGACCTGCAGCCCCATTGGGCGCCTCCCTCAGTCTTGAGACGGGCCAGTGTAGGTCTTCATTCAAGAACAAAGACATCCTGATGCTGAACACAAGTTGATACCGTCACTTCCTTGCAGTTTCGTTAGCACTCCGGAACCTGCCTCATCAATATGACCTTGTCAAATCTGGGCAGTTTCTGACGCCATCATGATATGGTGGATCTACAGTTCCTTGGAAGCCCAGAGCAGGCTTTTGCTCATTAGGTGTATCCCACCATCTAAATGATCTCAAGGTCTTCTTGCCTCCAAAACCTACACCCTTGGTAAGAAATGAGGCCACTTCCTCATGCACAATTTCTAGCAGACTCACTGTCATCATTTGCATAAGAAGATTGTATAGCAAGGCTTCAGGGCTAATTCTGGGGGAAATCAGGGGAAGGAGGAGCTGCCATCACAGTGTATTGGAAGATACGGCCATGAAAAATTTCATAGCCCCTGAAGACTTTAGTGGCTTGCCTCCCTGTCCAGCATGGTAGCCTGAGTTTCTGCCTGAACGCAGATGGCCAGGTTGAAATGAAACATCAACCTGGCAAGAGCTCTTCTTTCTGTTCAGTGAAATTCTAACGCTATGTGTACAGGGAGATTTATGGCTTCCTCTGACAGGCCAACATGTTTACAACCTTTCCAAAGTAAGATTCTTTAGAGAATCTTACTGCCCCGGCCAGCAAGGGCTGTCTGTCCTACAGTTCGCTAGTGTCTCACTGTGTCTCGGGACAATTTGAGTAAACAGGTGGTAGAAGCAGGGCAGAAGAAGACAAGATTTGGTATCTCGGGGCTTCTAAGCTGTCAGTAAATGAAAAGTCCTGAGAAAATGTAAAAACGGAGGGAATTGGCTAAAATCAAGCAGGGACCAAGCTCGGATTGCAAAGCTAATATTTACCTGCTATTTTTGTGTTGTTCTCTTTTCCTTACTTAAGAGTGGGACCAGTTACGTGTTAGCTGGGGAGGGAGGGTGGTCAGGGGAGAAGAGGTTTCTGTAGAGATGAACTAAAATACACTAAACTCCCCAAAAGATTTTTAACAATAGGAACATTTTGAGATATTCAGAGACCATCATGTGGCAGAGGGAGAATTCTGTTCTTCTCTAGAAGTCATTATAAGCAGGGATGTGCAGACACAATAAGGAAGATCTCTCCATAAAATTTAAAAAAGGAAACAAAACAACAACAACAACAACAATCTCTCCAAACACGAAGTTTTCCTGGGTGAAATAGAGAGCACCCAGAGACAGGGGGTCCCAGGCCTGCCTGGCGAAGGCTGGTGTCTGCACGGGCCCCTTTGGAAGGACACCTGTGTTGAGTAGGGTGGTGAACTCCAAATTCAAGAGACCCACCTCTCCTCTGTGGGTTGACATGATTGTGTCACCAGGTGGACGTGAATGACACAGGCCTGATGACCGGGACGACCCTCACTCAGAACACACACCCACCAACTCAGCATTGTTGCTAACAGGCTAACTCATGAGAGAAACTCAAAAGAAATAGCCAACATAGATAAAACACGTACTCAGCATCACTCATAAAGGTTATGTAGAAACTCCTGGAAACTGTGGCTTGTGGATACCTAGGTTCTCTAAGGCTACAGAGCTCATATACAGAATACCCCTGATTTGAACTAGGTTGAGTGACCCCAAAACCTACACTCTTATGACTTTGTTACACAGCCCAGTGCAAGCATCCCTTAACCACAGAGCAGATGGTTTTTTCTAGGGTCCTTTGTTCAATGGCTTACCTAACAGCAGGAAGCTGCCTTCTTACGTGAGATTAAATGTTATTATTTAATAAAGATTCTTTGGGCAGCTAGTATTAGCAAAGATCTGATATAGAAGGGGGTGCTTTGTGAAAATGCATAATGATGGTCTGTGACCTCTAAGGAGCTCATTAGCATGGCAGGAACTTCAGAGAACAACTGTTGTGTGCTAAACATTGGCCCGGGGACTTATCTGTAGTCTGATTCGATCTTCATAACATACCTGTGAGATAGACAATATTATTATCCATTTAGATGTGGAAGAAACTGAGTCTCAAAACATGTGACCAAACGGTACAAGATCACAAGTAAAGAGCAGAGCCGGGATTTGCGAGCCAGACCGGAGCGAGGGCTCTGCTTCACTTGGCCGCAGACGCCCCCACAAGTCAGGAGAGGGAAAGCCTCTGCCTAAAAACCAAGCATGCATTTGCTGGAATCACTACGATGTGCTCTCAGCCAAGTAGCATTTGAGAAATTAGGACGACGAGGTCTGGCTGACACCTTCGAGGTCTGGCTGACACCTTCGAGGTC
>NW_027397072.1:5532127-5537102 GCF_003265705.2 Callorhinus ursinus | reverse complement strand
CGAGGTCTGGCTGACACCTTCGAGGTCTGGCTGACACCTTCGAGGTCTGATGAGAGCCTAAGGTGGACTTCGCAGAATCGCTGTTTGCTTCCCGCGCTACAGCTCCAGAAGAGCTTGCACAGTTGTCACCTCCTCAGATTTCCCGAGAGCCTAAGCAGTAGGAGGGACAACTGCCGTGTCACTTCATGGCTACGGAAACCGAGGCGCAGTGTGTTCGAGGGACTTCCTTGGGTAGTTAGAGAAAGAGTGTGTATCCGACGCGGATGCCTGAAGTCTCAAAGCCTTCTCATCCATGGTCACACCAAACACCAGGTCATCCGCCACGCTTTGTGCTGAAGGAGCGGGGTTTCCATGGTCTTCCTTTCGATTGCATCTAGGTGCTCAGCTTCAGATTCTGGGTCAGCATGGCCTCAACTTGGTTATGAAGAGGCTTCAGCGGGGGGGAGGCCCAGGGACTCCCTTCCTGCCCCGTGTCCCGGCTGGTCCTCTGCCTTGTTCTCCTCTGTGCTCCCTGGGGCCGTCAAGATGCTTCTGGCGTCCACTGAACCAGCTCTCCTGGCCGCACATCAGCCTGCCCTCTGCCTCCCACAGCCCGGCAGGTACCGCATTTCTCTCCGGCCTGTCACCTTCCTCACAAATGGGCTGCAAACATGTGGCATGCCTCAGCCATTAGGAATAGCACCGGCCCTGCCTTCTGATGCCTTTGTGGACCCGTCTGCAAAGGGAACTTGAAGCTGAAGGAGATTTCAGTGTCGCAGGTTCCGATCCTAAAAGCATTTCTAAAAAGTCTGCTTTGCTCGGGAGGCAAACCTGTTTCTTCCAAACAGGCTGGGCCAGTGGCTTAATTAACATATCCTAGAGAACAAAGTGGCTCTCACCAGCACCCCTGGAAGCATCCGTGTGTCTGAGTGTGAGTGTGGAGATGTGTGTGGCTGACATTAAGGTCCCTTTGGGGAAAAAGCCGAGGGTTTACCAGTGCTGAAGGAATTCTGGGACTCACAGCCCGGACATTCGAGCTCTTCCTTGGGCATCCAGGCAAAGGGGCATCAACCAGCTTTCACATTTTAATGAGCTGTGTCACTCCTACTGACTGGGTCAGATTCAGGTAAAAATAGTAGGTGCTTTATATTTGTTCCATCGTTTAATTAGTACACATACTGATTTCTGGAAAATTGTCAAGATGGAGCTAGCAGAAGTTTTCTTTACACACGAAGCAAAGCCCGTGGGTACCGGCTGCCGCCTGATGCAGCTGTAGGCACTTTGCACACGTTATTTCACACCATTCTCTCGATAAACTCCTGAGGTCAATCCCAGGACTACACAGTGCTTATCACGGAGTGAGGTGCATAAACTCCCCTCGGGGGCAATTGTTGGGGGTTGTTATTCGTTCCAGAAATACCCGACCCCGCAGTTTTTGTTACCGCTACCTGTACGTTAGTCATGCTTCCTCAGACAGAGCAGCCGCTCTTTCAGGAAGCAGGTCTTGGGTTTTCCAGTGCATCTCAGTGCCTTGGGTCTCCCCGGTGATCAATAAACAGCTACCGACTGACAGGAAGGAAGGAAGCTGGGCAAGAAGACTCTGTACTGAGGCTTTGTACAGAAGACCTCTTTATGCATGGATCTTGGCTCTCCCATTACTGGCCCCACAGTCTTAGAAAAAGAAGGTAACCTTTTAGAGCCATGGGGTTCTCCTTGGTCGGAGGGGACAGCAATACCAACCAAACCACGGTGTACGGTGTTTTAATGAGGGCGAAGAAAAGCCTATTTATGAAGGGCCCTGCACAGTATCCGCCATAGGTGCCTGGCCACATGCAAACGGAGTGAATCTGAATTCCCTGTCTCCTGACCGCTAACCACAAGGTAATCACTCATTTGCACTGAACTGGAATGGAAAGGGATGGGTCGGAGACAGACTTCCACCCGCTGAGAGACTCGGGGCCTTCTCAAGCTCCCCTGAGAAGGAGCTCGGCTTTCATATCCCCACCCTTCCCAGCACCCACCATGTGCTCAGCTCCTGGGACTCACATCATGGGTTTAATCGGTCGAACGTGATAAGTAAATAAAAGTAAAAGAGCAGCAGGTCATGATGAATAGTTCGTGATCCCCAGCCTGTGTTAGGCTCTGTGCTGGACACAAGAATACAAAATTGAACAAGATCGGTCGTGTGTCATTAAGGAGATCAAAATCCAGTAGCCAATGTGTTTTCTACGGGTTATACCTGCCTTGGGATTCAGGTTTAGAGATTTTTTAACCTTTCATCAACGCAAAAGGAAAAAATACGTATACAGAAACATAGATGGAGGAGTTAAGTGATGACTAGCATGATACCCGGCCCGGAGTTTAGTTTTTTGCATTTGAGAAGATATGGAAATAAAACAGACAACAAACTTCAGTAGTTTGATTCCATCTTATAAATCACTTTTAAACGGGTTTTCTTTGCAGGAATGTTAGCTGTTTCTGTACTGAGACATATTACAGGTGATCATATCCAGTCTGACCAGCGGTTGAGTACCTTTTCAGGGACGCAACACGGACTAATGCTACTGGCTTTAAGGATACATAAAAACTAATTTTGCTGCCCATTTCTACCTTTTAGGCCACAAAGAAATATGTGTAAGGGCTTGTTTAAACCTGAGTCCTTCCTTGTAGCCTTCCCATTGCAGAAGTGTTGTTTTGGCCAAAGGGACCCGACACCCGTCAGTCATGATGCTTTACCAGCCCCTCCGTGTGCTACGCTCGCATTTCTCTCCAGGTCCAGCCTCAGCTGAGCAGGTCCACCTGTCAGGAGTGACTTCAACCAGTGTCAGATCCAACAAACACCCACCGATTCAAAGCCTTTTGTAGATAGTCCTTGTTTAAACAAAGCCCGTGTTTTAAGGTTAAAGTTTTACTCATCTTAGAGCCGTAGCTTCATGTTTTAGTTACAGTTAATAGCTTTGTAACTGGTGTTCTCCAGAAACTGTTTGCCTCCTGGTCTGGGGTGATGACTAGGCTCTCCCATGATAGAATAAAGAATTTTGGAAGGAGTACATTTGGTTCTCAAATGGGAACACATTGACTACATTTCATACCATAGAACAAAGAGGCAAAAAAATCTAAATTCAGGCAATGACATTTTCCTACATAGAATCTGTGTTTAAATATTATTTGTTCATCAAACGTTAGCTCATTTTAAGATGAATTCACTCTTTGCTCTACATTTGAGACTGAAATAATAAAATGTTGGTAAATAAAAACTAATTGACAAATACTTCTTGAGAGTATCAATGCCATCAAACTGGCTTTTTTTTTTTCCCAAAGCAGAAACCAGAACTTATATTATTTTATTCTTGTTATGCTATCTTAATTTTGGGGGGAAGGTTAAATTATTCTGAGGAGCTATGAACCATCTACATATTTATTCTTTTTAAAGGTTCTGTGGTGTGTTAGCATCTGTATTGCCAGAAAACAAAATTTTCTTCAAAGTTATTCTTGGGCAGGCCTGGGACTCAACCCATATGTCTCAGAGTTAGTTGCAGCTCAAGGCTTTAATTTATGTGACTTGTTCCAAACTTGGCTGCACAGCAATTCAGTTCGGTGAATGCGTGGCGCCACCTATGGGTGGACCCTCGGAAATTCACCTTCCTTTATCTGAAGATAACGTGTTTCACATTATTTCACAAAAATTATGTTTTGGGGGGGCCTTCAAGATTTCAGAGTGTATGACTGGGAAAAAAAAGTACTATCTCGACTACGGTATCTTCCCTACAGTAACTGAAAAGGCATTATTCTTCCATTTAAGGTCTCGGGCTGGGTGATTTAGTAGAAACAGACAAAGAAGTATTTTTTCATCCGTTCTCGCCTTCCCTTAAAATATTTCCGCTGGTTTTCCTTTCGGAGGCATCTCTCACGGAAATCAAATCCATGCCTGTGTACCAGCTCTTAAGAAAGGAAGAACACCGCACCAGCCCAGGAACAAATACTAATAAGAATCTAAAACTACACAGTGAAAATCACGCTCTACTATTTCCTTTCACCATTATGTACAGATACACACAATTTAAAGACCAAAATTCCTGTGGGTAGAAGCTCAGGGAGAATTTCACAGTACATTATTCTCATGCAATAAATATCTTTCGGGGAACACTTCCAGCTTGTGATAGCCTTAGAACTTCGATCTTTCTCCTCAAACAATACTGGCCTTGCTATATTAAGGATCTCTTACTCCCCCACAAAGTAACTGAGGGCATCAGACTGCAGAGAAGCCCAGAGCTTTGTCCCTTGCATGAAAATTAGGGGAAGTCAAGAGAAGCAAAAATGCTCTTCCCATTGGTATTAAATACCCAATTCATACCTTCCTTTGCATCTTTACAACAAAAATCAGGGCTTGGAGGGGAGAGAGAAACAACTTTGAATATTTCTGTTAATTGAGCTGCCCAAATGCTAGCACTTCTCCCTTTTTTAATCTTCGGTGCAACAAAGAGAAGTTGGGCAGCTACCGATGATGGGGCGCAGCAGTCAACTACCTTGTAAATTAGAAGCTGTGGTTGTAAAGCCGGATTTGTATATATCACCAGGAGTGGGGAGTGTGTCTGCCTTGTAAATTTAATTAAACAGCAGGTGCAAAAATCAGGTCATATGGCTTTGATGTGCCCCGTGTGAGGGTGACAACTAGACAATGATTCTAATATGAAGAAATTTGCATACATTTGCATTGGATAGCAGAGAGCATGTAGCTCCTCACTCACTTTCATATTTCATTTCTAGGAAGTTGAATAAGATTTGAATGAACAGTTTCTATTTAGACATTGCAGAAAAAATGCAAGGAAGGTTTTAGCACTGAAACAGACCGAGCGGACTGAAGGCTAAGATTTCCTGATGCGCGCTTAAAAATGCAAGTGCCCTTCCTGAAAGATGGAGCAGGGAAACGGGAGAAAACAGTGCAGGGAATAGGGAATATATACACATTATATATATATATATATATATATATATA
>NW_027397072.1:5519637-5532027 GCF_003265705.2 Callorhinus ursinus | reverse complement strand
TATATATATATATATATATATATATATATATATATATATATACCCTAATAGAATATATCTATTCTATCTAAATAGATATATTCTATTTTTCTTTTTTTTTTTAATTTTCACAGATAATGTAACACTGATTGAAATCTTCTTTGTTGGGATCTACCCGGGAGGTGCGTCACTTGTACAACTTGTCCTCTTTGCTCCCATAGTCAGTGCCATAGATTCTGGAATGGCAAAGAACGGAAAGAGGACTTTTCACATACAGCAATGAGCATTTTACATATTTTTTTAAAATAATGTATTTTCCTGCCTTACTGGGTAGACCATATCTTTGATAACGGCAAACCAGAATGTTTAGTATAAACACCATCTTTCCACTCCCTGTGATTGCTTGCCCAGGTATTAGAACAGAGTAAATAAGCAGTCACTGCCAGAAACCAGCATCATCTTTAATGTGGCATGGGCAAAGCCTCCAGGGACAGAGGCGCAGCAAACCAGCACTGAGGAGAGAGGTCTAGGAGAATTCACCTGTGAGAACTCAACCATCCCCCTCTCGTCTCAGTTATAGGCCAACCTGCTTCCTAGGTTCCCCGATCCTCACCAAGAACTCTTCCACCTCCGTGCCCATATCCACTCCACATCTCAGCGCACAGAGCTTCTGGTTCTGAGGTTGCCGGCGCTGGCTCCCACCTTTCAGGCCCCTTCATCTCCGAGTGAAGCTAATGTCGTCCCAAGCACAGCACAGGTGTGTGTGTTCAACCAGCAATCCTACCAATGTTTGGGGAAGTTATAAGCTATGATGTCAGAAGAAAACATGTTACTTTGGGTTCCCAGTGGATTTATTTTGGGTATCACTCATTGAAACCAAATCCTACCATACCGTAGTTGGATACTTCAGAAAAGTCCATGTTTAATGCACAATTCTGTACTTGTGACATCATATAATTTATTCTTTGTCTGAATGAACTTGCTAACAATTCATAGTGTGGTAAAATATCTTAAAATATGACATGCAGGAAATCGTTTGCTCTTATCTTTAAGGACATTTTTTTCAGGCATTCACCATGTGGAATTCTCCTTGCTTATGGTGTTCATCTTCCTCGTTGGCTTGCAACTCCGTGAGGGCAGGAGCTGCTTCATCTCACTACCTGTGTCCTCAGGATTTACGCCAGTGTCTGGCGAATGGGAAAAGTTGATAGATAGGGATGCTGAGTGAGATAGTGAAAACATAAATGAAGAACATATACACCAGCCTGTGGATAGATGGCATGCGCTGGGTGCTAAGAAAAAGGCAAGAAGCAAGTGCATGCGGAACGGGCTTGTAAGAGGTCCACGGTCTGCTAGGATGAAGCAGACGTGTGGCCAGGCCCATGATTCTGGAGCCCAGTGTCTGTGGCGGAAAGAACGCATGCTACCTACCCCATTGCCGAGAGTAGGTGCTGGGTGTGACCTCTGGGTAAGGGTTGCAATGGTAGTTATGTGGAAGGGTTTGAAAGGAGATACCAACAGGCAATTCAGCTTGCTGTTGTCAGCTGCTTTCCCGGGGTTGGGAGAAAGGCCAGACAGATGTCCAGTTGTCACACCAGTTAAGTGTGGGTCGTTCGGATTTAACGGCTCCCCCTCCAGGCCACTTCCTTGACCAAAACCACGTCCATAGAACTGAGGTACACACTTCCTGACGTTGTTTGTTGTCTCTCTCTACTAGAAAATCGTGTGTCCCTGGAGGGCAGAAAATATCCCTCAATGTCTACCACCAAGTCTGGCACAGAATCCATGCACAGTGTTTGTGGAAGGCACGCCTAGAATCGAGTCAAGCCAGCAACAGCTGAAAAATGCCCTCCCGCTGCGAGTTATCCGGAATGTATCCACAAGAGACGCCCTCAGAGCCGAGCCAACCTTTCTTCTCAGAATCGGGAAATGTGCCCAGGCCTCACGGTCTGACCTCCTCTAACGAGCGTTTCCCTCGTGGGTCACTCTCTTCTGTGGTCCCCATTGTCTCCCACTCATATCTCCATCACTGGACCGTTGTCACATTTGTTTCCCCCTGTCTGCCTCTCCTACTTCATTGCAACACTCTTGAGAACAGGGTCTGGGTAACATGTGTCTTTGTAACCTCAGTACCTGGTGTGAAACCCAACCCCTGCTAAATGCTTAATAAACATTGGTAGGACTAACTGAATAAATGGAATGTGAGGGACTCACTAGGCAAATATCTCATTTTGCTCTGCTTTTCATGTGGGGATCCTAAAGAAAGACAGAACTGGAACTTCTCACTTGGTGCACGGCGTAGCTCAAATGGATTGCAGGTGGGTCACTGTACTGACCCCTGTGGCCTTCAAAGAGGCCAGATGGGGTCTGAGTTGGTGAGAACCCCAGCTGGTGGCCTCCACCATAAGCAGCCTCCTTCTTTTCCTGCAGAAGGCTGGACACATTATTTTCTGACTCTACCATGATATGGGGGTAGAGGGGGATGTTTTCTTCCAAGATCAACTACAAGAGAATGACATTACATAGCACTGCTCCTTCCTGGATATAAACTCTTTCGGGAAGGCAGCTTCCCCACTGCTTCATCCACATCAGCGGCCCTTGATCATTACAACTGCAGGCTCGCCTGGCTACGCAAGCACCCTCTCCAGTCCCTGAGCTTATTCCTGGAGAAACAACTCACATCTCCACCTGAAGAAGAAAAGCAGGCATCCCAAACCTTTAAGACCTTGATCTAAAATGTAGCTATCTGAAGAACTTAACCCCAATTTCTGAATTTAAAGCAAATACACAATGCACATACACTCCCTTGCCATCACAGCGAAATGATTGTGGGAAGCCTGTATTATATGAGGTTTAGCCCTCTCCTTGAAGGATGACTTTCCAACATCATTAACAACAATGTGTGTTGTGTCTGGTCCACAGTAGGGGCCATGCGTGAGCAATGAGTGAATGAATGAATTTGTAACCTCTGATTCTCAACATATCTCTCGTTTCCTTTGAGCTGCTGGGTAAGTTCCTTTGCCCTTCATTTTGGATGGTGTAATTGAATTCTATCTGAGCTCTTCGTCAACACTTCCTCGATCCTGTCTTAAGAGCCGGCCTACCCAATTACAGCAGGCCACCTGATGCCTCTGGGGGCTCTCAGGAGGCTGGCAACATCTGGAAAGCCCTCGAAAGTGCAGGCATTGCGGGCCCTCTCTGCTGTGACAGAGGAGAGAACACGTATTGTGCATCACACACGTCGGTGTGATAACTGCACAACTTCTCAGTGGAGGCTCAGACAATTATGAGAGTCTTTAGTGGGGCAGGTCCTAACGAGCTGAAAGTCAGTGCATTTCTAGAGGAAAGACAGATTTTGAAGAGAGACTGGCACTCTAAGGAATTCTGCTCGTCTTGCGACATAACGCTACCCTCAGGCTTTCCTGGCGAACACTTGCTCGGACAGCACTTTTTCAAGACCTGTCAAATCCTGCTGCCATGTTCGCGTGCAGTCTTTCTGGTTGTCCTCTGTTTTCAACTATCTCATAACATAGCGCACACACACTCCGCAGGCTCATTTGATTCAAGCTCATGATTCTCCCTACGACCCGTCGCAAAGTCCTGTGGCTCGGGGAGCTGATTTTCCCCTTCTTTCTGCAATGATTTCCAACTTCGCTCTTCCAGGCGAAGAGCATCACAGACACCCTGGGCCCTGCAACTCTGTGACACACAGCTCCACCCTCTAAAACTCCTTTTGCTGTTTTGAAACCCTTAAAATGAAAAGTGAAACCGGGCAGTCATTTTTTATAACTTTGTTCATTATTAGGATTTAAAAAGTGACACAGATTTTTTTTTAGAAAAACATTAGCTTCCTTTATAATCAGTGCTCTTCCTCAACATGGTGGGGAGGTGGAGTAAGAGACGCCTGTGTGTGGGAACAAGAAGAAGGGTGTTCCCTCTGCTCAGCCCCTTGGGCGGTCCTGGTCCGAGACGCGACCTCCGCGTGGCGAGTCCTCAGCCGTGCCCCAGGGAGACAGGCGGCCTTCTCCCCTCTGTCTTGCTGTCACTGGCCCTGGTGTATCTAAACATTGTCTCCCCACACCAGCTCCAGGATAGCTAGGTGATCGGTTTCTTCATTCCCTACTGGCTGCAAAAACCACTTCATATACCTGTTTCATTTTAGAGCTTAATTATGAGCAAAAGAGAAGAAAGCAGAAAGTCACAAACTAGCCAACAGGGGAAATTATGACATTTCTGTGGTCTCACTTTCAAGTCCTGTTCCCTCCCTTATCTGTAACATGACCTATGGACAGGGCAGTATATAGACTTGCCTTCTTCAGGCCTTACCGCTCCCTGTGACCAGAATATGCCAACAAAACGAGGAGACTTTTTGGTCCAAACGGGAAATTCGTTTTACTAAATGTAAGTGGCCCCCACTCACAAAGGATCGGGCTCAATGAGGGGGGTCATGGCTGAGCTGAACCCCACATACACTTATCATGAAATTACTCATTTATGCCACAGCCATCATTTCTAGATGGCACGGCTATGGAAGATTTTGGGTGACAAACATCATACTTCTGCTTGCCTGCTGGTGCTGCTTTTTTGAACAGAAAATGTTCAAGGATTATTAAAAAAAATAGGCAAAAAAATGGACAGAATTTATCTTAGATTGAGTTTCCCCCGATGCAGACTCTGAGACAGTGTGACTGCTAATAATTTATTTAAAAGATGATCCCGGGAAGAACCAGTAAAAACATGGGGAAGTGAGATAGGCTGGGGAGGAAGCCCAGGAAAAAAGTGTTTGTGCAACAAACCCCATAGGTGAGCACTAAGCAGAGACGAGACCACCCCTCAGGGGGTGGGCACCTGGGCATTTATTTACCCACGATGGCAGGTGCTCACAGAGCCACTGTGTGGCAGGGGTGGAATCAAACTCAGGAAGTCTGGATCCCCAGCCTGTTCTTCACCACATCTCTCTGGTTTCTAACTGATGACTAAGCATCCCCATGACCATCGGGCATCTCAATGTGCAGCAGACAGAAGGACGTGGAAGCAGGGGCAATTTGTTTTCATGCACCAAGCGGCTTCAGACAATTGCCCTTGCCTTTTGGTGTTGGTTCTCTATGTCCCTCTTTGTGATGCTGCCAAGTATCAGTAGGCATCTTTCTTAAGGACCTAATATTGAGAAAGCACCATTTAGTAGAAGTTTGTGTTTGATACAGTCACAACGTCATTTCACTAGGAGTAGCAAGCACAGTATTTGTATCAACTGTTGAGGGATTCCCCTAAGACATTTTCATTTAGCTTCCATGTTTGCACCAGTCTCCAATGTTAGAGTGAGGACCGCAGTCTGATATCTGAAAAGGTTTCTGAATGACACAGAGCGATACTGTATGACAATACTATTCATGGAAGTTTAATGGGAGCCAAGATCCAAATTTAATGAGTAATAGAAAAAGAAGAAGATAACAGGAGAGGAAGAAAAGGGGAGTATGTCAGAGGGGGAGACGAACCATGAGAGATGATGGACTCTGAAAAACAAACTGAGGGTTCTAGAGGGGAGGGGGGGAGGGGGATGGGTTAGCCTGGTGATGGGTATTGAGGAGGGCACGTTCTGCATGGAGCACTGGGTGTTATGAACAAACAATGAATCATGGAACACTGCACCAAAAACTAATGATGTAATATATGGTGATTAACATAACAATAAAAAAATTAAAAAAAAAATAATGAGTAATAGAAAGTAAATCAAGGAAATCTATATGCTCTATGAGACCAGCACTTTCTCTCTCATTCATGGTTGTATCCACAGTATTTAGAGTAAAGCCTATGGATTCAAGAAATATTTTTTATTAAAAATTTTTAGCATAGCATTCGATCTACAGAACATTCTGAAGTAAGTGCAGGGAGTTCCCATATATTCCACAGCCAGCTGTGGAATTACGTTAGCATGGCGTATTTGTTAATGAATTGTCTTGGATATTGACACATTATTGTTAACTGAAGTCCATAGTTTATTCAGATTTTCTTAGTTTTTACCCAATGTTGGTTTTATGTTCCAGGATCCCAGGTAGGATATCACATGACATTTAGCTGTAATTCCTCCTTCAGGTCTTCTTGGCTGTGACGGTTTCTCATACGCTCCTTGGTTTAATAACTTCAACAGGTTTGAGGGATGCTAGTCAAGTATTTTAAAGAATGCCCCTTAACTGGGAATTTTCTGGTTTTTTTCCTTATTTGACTGGGATTCTGTGCTTTGGGGAGGGAAATCACATTTTCATCACATTATATAAAGGGTAGATGCTATCAACATGACTTGTCACTGCTGATGTCGACCTGGATCACGTGGCTGACGTATTGGCTGACGTTTCTCCACTGCAGAATTCGTCACTTTCCCTCCAAACTCTCCCCTTTGGAAGGAAGTCATTCTGTGCAGCCCACACTTAAGGAGTGAGGGGCTGTGCTCCATTCCCTTGAGGGTGAAATCCCTACATAAATTATTTGGAATTCTTCTGCATGGGAGATTGGTCTTTTTGCTCTCATTTATTTTTCAATTCAATTTTTTAGCTATGTAAGTAAAAACTCATGAATATATACTGCATACTTTGGTTTATAAAACAACACTAATTTATGCTTTTATTGCGACTCAAAGTTTTCCAGCTGTCGTCATTAGGAGCTCTTTCATTTGGCTTCTGTGTCCCTTCTATACACCCTTGTCACTGAGGGGGTTTTGTTTCATTTTATTTTCTATCAGCCCTTTCTTATTTTCTGGGATTACAAAATGCTCCGGGCTCATCTTGAATATTTTCTGTCCCAGCCCTAGGATCAGACAATTTCTCAAGGAGCTCGGGGTCCTCTCATTGGAGAATGGTGTTAGAAAACAAGATCTGGTCACCAGATGTGCTTGTTGCTCCCTCCACGTCATTGCCTAAGACCATCTTCACTGATAGAGCAAGAAAATGTATGTGTGTACTAACCCATGTGCATTCCTATATCTACAAATAGTTCTGTATGAACCATCTGTATCCTTAAGCAATATATTTTTACTAAGACCAGAGGAAGATATTTTAAAAGTTAACCAATAAATGGGGAGGGTGGAGGAGGGAGAGAGAAGCAACTCAACTTCTACCTGATAAGGTGAAATCACAAAGCCCGAGTGTGAAGCGGGTGTGAGACGATGCTGCTAATGCCGTCAAGGGCACAGAGCCCAGAGCAGTACGTGGAGCACAGGTCAGAGCCTGCACTGGAGTACAGTGCACAGTTCTCCGTGAGAAGCTGGCACGGATCCGCCAAGACAGCAGAGCCATGAAGTCACTGGTCAGCTTAACTCCATTGGGTGAACTCCTAATGTGTATGTGAGTAAGTTGTGGCTTTTGCATGTTAAAGCAGATGTGCAGAAAGTGGGAAAATTCTAAAAGTGAGCAACTGTAGGGCAAAGTAGACACAAAACGTGGAGGAATGAACACGTCTTCAACAATTCATCCCTGCAGGGATGAAAAGTGGGGCAGAGAATGGGGCGCCTGGGTGGCTCAGTCGTTGGGTGTCTGCCTTCGGCTCAGGTCATGATCCCAGGGTCCTGGGGATCAAGCCCCGCATCGGGCTCCCTGTTCAGCGGGAAGCCTGCTTCTCCCTCTCCCACTCCCCCGCTTGTGTTCCCTCTCTCGCCGTGTCTCTCTCTGTCAAATAAAAAAGAAAATCTTAAAAAAGAAAAGAAAAGAAAAGAAAAGTGGGACAGAGAAGTACAGTGAATTTCCTGCAAGGACACAGCAGGTCAACGCCCAGCTAACCCAGGGTCCCAGGTGAGCTGAGTCCATCCTTCCGTCCTTTCCCTCACTCTATGTAACCTCTCATTTGGGGCAAAAGACCCCATTGGAAATGCACCCTATGTAGGAGACAATCTAGAAAGAGAAGAAGAACAAATCAAAACGATCAGAGGCAGCACACAGATGGCTTCCAACACAGAAGAAGATGTCTGCAAGCCATGAGCAAACGTCTGTGTTCAGAGAATGGGTAGAACAGTAGAATAATTTGTAGCCAGCAGGCCAATGTTGTGCCAAGTGTGAGGCACTTGGGGCAGAACAGATAAAAAGATCAGATGAAAAAAAGTTAAAAATCCGCCTTTGAAGAAGGCAGTTGTTTAAAAAGAGGCATGTTTCTGTCTACCAAATGGGTATTTGTAAGCAACTCGGCCTTTGCAGGAAAGAGATTCAGAGAAAATGGGATAGTGTTTGAAGAAGCTGACAGCACGAGCTACACAGGTGCTGCCTCCTCCACGAAATCGGAGCATCCACGGCAAACAGCCCCAAAGTCGTAAATCATGGACATGACCGTAATCTGCATTTCCTGGAGTGGATGGGGAGCAGGGGGCCATGGTAGTGTCACCCCCTCGTGGCCTCTTCAACCCCGAGACTCTTGGAAACATAAGAGGTGCACAGGTGGGGATATAAGGGGAAGATAAAATAAATACCTACTTTCTGGCATAAATGGGGAAACAATGAGTTTAGGAACATCTCATTTTGCTTCTCCTATATACTATCAAAGCTCCCCTTAATCTGAAAATTTCAGCCTTCATTTCTCTAGGATGCTTCTTGAAACCCATGAGTGACAACTTCTTTTATAGACGTGTCCCCTGCAACATGATTTTTTAAAAAAAATATGAAGTACAATGAGCATTATCCAACCAAGACCAAACGTTCTCGGAACCCCACAGAAATGCTGAAGTCTGCAGTCATTCTCATCTGAATCAGCTACAAGGACACATATGATTGATGTGACAGCAGGAGGCTCTAAGTAGATATCCAATCACAGCGAGTGCCTGGAACAAACCCCACAGGAAGTCATAGCACTCCATTTTACATGGCCTCACAGGGAAATATAGTTGCTCCTCACCACCTGTATTCCACTGAACACCTTACCCATATTATTTCCCTAATCTTGACTACAACCTTGCACTGTAGATACTATTCCCCCATTTTATAGGCGAGGAAACAGACCTGGAGAAGTCTATATGGTCAAGCAGAAACTCTGGCCCAAGTCAATGTTATCCCCAAATTCACACTCTTTGCTTATCACTGTGTTGGCTCCAAAGTGTTTCTCTTCTCTACCATCTTGCTTTTTAGTTTCTCTTGACGAAAGGCAGTCCCAAGCAGCAGGCAGCGCGTGCAGGGAAGGAAGAACCGTGTGGGACTCAGACAGTCCCCAGTCTAACACATCTCCATGTCACCTTTGGCCAGCCCTCCAGAGCTTCCATCTTCCTTCCTGATCTGTCCAATAAGGAGGAGAAAATACAACTTTTCTTCTCCATTCTCTGAAGAATCACTGCATGCACAAATAAATGCAAGTTAGCATTAATCCTCCTAAAATCACATTACCAATTTTTTCCCTGCAAGCAAGAAGCCAAGGAAAAAAAAAAAAAAAGGTGCACTTGGGTTTCTTCTCAAATTTCTATTTAAAATGTTGCAGAATCCAAGCATGTGCCCACTCTTACTTATGTCACGTTTCTCTGAACAACAGTGTGTTCTGAACCCAGGCTCTCCCCCAACCTCTCTCTGGCATTAGTGCTCCTTCTAAACAGACTACGGTCAAGTCTGAAGCAAATGCTGAGTTCTTCCTTGTATGGAAGAAGCTTCCTGTCACTCAGGGCTGTGGCACTGCAATGTAGCACTTATTGATAATAAAAGCTGGAACCTGGCACCTGGGGCCCATGGCTCCTTGATGGTTTGAGTAAACTGGCCTCCAAAGCCCATTTGCAAAGCCTGGGAGACAAAAAGCCCTCAAGTCCTTGCCCACGCTTCCTGTATGCAGGGTCTCTGTCAGGCCCCTCCTCACATCTGGGGATCCTAGAGAGGAGTCATGCTTAGCTGTGCTGTCTTCCACACTCTCCCTTGACCCTTCTCTGTTGCCTCTCACTTCTCACTGACCCCTTCCCAGTACAGCAAAGTTTCTTTCTTGACCACATTCTTGGTAACTCACTGGTCAAGCCCTGTGGTTTATCAGATATGTCTTCCACTTGCGTTCTTCCTAAAAGGAAATCTATTAAGTAAAATAGGTCTAGAGAAGAGTCAATAGAAAATAGGTCCAACCTGTAGGAGATTCAGAAGATGATAAAAGATGGGTCTCAGGAATTTTGCTAGAATTTCGTATTATCATTGACCGAAAATGCCACTGACATCATGTAATCCCTTCCCTGCTCGCCCCCACCTCTGCATCAGCAACAGCCCCTCTTGTCTGCCCAGAGGATCAGTCAGGGTCCTGCCTGGAAACTCCTGGCCCTCTCAATCTGGGTCATTTGAAGAGGTGCCAATCATGATTATTTACAAATTTGTGAAGACAGTCAAGGGAATCCACAAGGAAAAGTACGATAGCCCAGAGCCAGCAATAGTGGGAATTGTTTGTACCCCTAAACCTGAAGAGGCAACCGGTAGGAATGGATTCCAAAACCCAAAAGGCTGTGTGGAAATCGCTGTGGCACTTAGCAGGGGAGTTTGGCCAGCCCACACCATGCTGGTGGCTGCAGGAGGTGAGGGTTAGTATGAAACATCTCTCTTCTTCTCGCCTGATTTCCCACAAGCACCCCCACCGGACAACCCAGCTAGAGTCAGCCCCTAGAACTGACTCCCTAAATGAGAAGAGGTCAGTGGAGATACGGCACAAGTGTGAAGGCCAGTTTCTGGTTGAGAACTGATTCCTCATCCCTGCCCCGCATCTCCCGCTCCTCAAGCTTTCCCGGTCCAGTGGGTCTGCTAGTGTCCCCGATTTCAAGTTCAGCAAGAGCCCAAGTTCTGTAAGTGTCCCTGTTTGCAGAAGCCATGAGGGACACTTTCAAGGTAAGCAGTACACAAAATACAAGATGCTCTTTTTGTACTTGTTGATGAGCACAAAGTTGAGTTCCAGTCACGACTGGGTCACTTGTGAAAGTCTGAACCTGCCTTCCTGCTCCTCGTCTGCCCACATTTGTGACATCTTAGACTGAGCTGTCACATGTTTGGAATGTCAGTCGCAAAAGACCTATATCAACACCAGTTTTTTAAGTGGAGGAAAGAACGCCGATAATACCAGCCCCATAAATTCCACAGATATATTCGTCCCTTTTTCCCTGATGGTTTTTTCATTGCCTTGCATTGATTTCCTCAAGACTTACAGAAGAAGTCCAAACAACTTAGAGCCAAAGTCCAACATAATACAGCTAAACTACTCGGGTCTCCCACCCCTGCCCGTATTCCCATTCATAAATTCCCTATCCCTACAAATTGGCTGACTCGCGTCTTGGCTACATACTTCCATATCTACTCAGTTCTTACTCCTTCCCACCTAAATCACACTGTTGGGGCTCCTGGGGGGCTCAGTCATTAAGCGTCTGCCTTCGGCTCAGGTCATGGTCCCAGGGTCCTGGGATCGAGCCCCGCATCGGGCCCCCTGCTCCGCGGGAAGCCTGCTTCTCCCTCTCCCACTCCCCCTGCTTGTGTTCCTGCTCTCGCTGTGTCTCTATGTCAAATAAAGAAAAAAATCTTAAAAAAAAAAAACACACTGCTGACCATGGCAGATCTCTCATCATTCACAAAACTGTCCAAGACAGCAACTCAGACTTGCAACGCTCCTTTTCCTGGGCAGACGGCATTGTTCTGGTGCCTGTTATCGTGACGGCAATTATCATCACCAATATTAACACTAATTGGACTTTCAACTGTGCCGAACACAGTAACAAGTTCTCTACATGCATTATGTCACTAATGTGCATAACATCACGTAAAGTCGGGACTACTGTTATTTATTTTTTTATAAATGAAGCATATACACAAAGACTAAGTTAAGTAAGTTCCCTGGGGCCATGCAGCTGATAAGGGTCAGAGCCAGGACTCAATCCCACATCCGTCTTACTCATAAACATGATTATCTGCATCATCCTGTCTGCAACCACCCACAACACATGGTCTCTCCACACTCTAGCCCATGCTTTCCTCCTGCTCTGTCCATTCTTTCTCAAACGTCAAGACCTAGTCTAGCTCCTGGAATACGGCCACCCTTTTCACGCAGACAGGTTTACTCTAAGAGCGCACATCTGCTCACATGGAACCCTGTTCTAGCTCATTCCATAGGCCTGACCACTCTGTACTGTGTGTTCTCCCGTCACACAGTTTTCTCCAGGCAATAGGGTTTTCCTCTTCATTTGATGAGGTGTCGCCTCCTGGGCAGATTAGACAGGGTTTGGTGGGGCTTTCGTCTCAAAATGTTTGATGCCCATCACCCTGATTCTGGTCTGCATTGAGTAGTTTTCACCCAAAGAAAGAATATCTGCTAGGGGGGCACAAGGACTGTTTCTCCAGATTGAAACCCGAGTCTGTGCCTTCAGCTCAGGTCATGGTCCCAGGGTCCTGGGATCGAGCCCCGCATCGGGCTCCCTGCTCCGCGGGAAGCCTGCTGCTCCCTCTC
>NW_027397072.1:5494806-5519537 GCF_003265705.2 Callorhinus ursinus | reverse complement strand
CATATATTATATATTATATTAATCATATAAATATTATGTTAAATATATAATTATATATTTTTGTATTATATATAACATATGTAACATGTATCATATTATTATATTATATAATATATACAAATGTATATTTTATATACATATATATGTGTGTGTGTGTATATATATATATATATATTTTTTTTTTTTTAGAGAGGGAGGGGGTTAGCTGTGAGAGGCAGAGGGAAAGGGAGAGAGAGACTCTTAAGCAGGCTCCACACCCAGGGCAGAACACGAAGTATGGCTCGATCTCACGACCCTGAGGTCCCGGCCTGAGCCGAAATCAAGAGTCAGACGCTTAATGGACTGAGCGACCCAGGGGTCCCTCTACCTTTATATTTTCAAAGAAAATGGAAACAGCTGTTCTTGTGGATTTTTTTTTTTTTACCCAAACCAAAAAAGACTGTTTAAAATCCTTCTTCTCTAAAATCCTAGGCACTTTTTGTTTGTCTTCCCAACCTATGCTGTCTGAGGAAATCTTCCATCTCTGAAAGGCTCCAGGGGAAGAAAGGGAAGTGGAGAATAATGCCACCTGAGTGTAACCACACTGGAATGATGGCATTCTGTCTTTCATTTTATGGTTTTCTCTCCACTAAGATTTTTAGAGAAAAATATTCAGAATTCCTCACTGCATGTACAAACATATACACAATTGAATATAATATGTCAACTCCTTGCCCCCAGGAATATTCCAAGAAAATACATTCATTGTTACTCTGATCCTAACTTCAGACAGATTCTTTAGATTATGAGGGAAAAAATGTGCTCCCATGAGAGAACCCATTTCCTGTGACCCAAATGAACGTGCCTGAGGTAATTAGCCAGTATGTTTCTATGTGCAAGAGCCCCAGTTCTTTAATTTTTAGGGCATGGTAATTATTATAAAGCCTAAGGGAAAATGCCACTTACAAAGAAGGAGGCTTTATATTCTATATGCTCAAAACTGTGTGGCATTCAATTATGCCTATATGACAGTGCTTTTCGGATTTGTGCAGTGCACAACCCACACAATGAAATATGGGAGGGAAGGGGTTGCCATATTCTGTTTCAATATTGAGAATGAAAAAAAAAAAACTTTACATTCCTCAAATAAATGCTGAAAAGCATCTGCAGGTAGCCAGGTTCAAATCCTGGCAGCATACTCCTGAATAAATTAACTCTCCTCTCTGGGTATTTATCGTAATCTATAAAACGCAGACAATAAAACCAGACTCAAAGAGAGGTGATGAGAATCCAATCGCTATTAGAACACACGTCATTCATCTGTTGCCACACATGCAACATCGTATGCCCATGGCTGCATTGACATCCCGTGTGGGGCACAGAGGACAATCGTCAATTTACTTTATTGGGAGTTCCTTGAATTTTGTGGTGAATGGATGGCTTTCATCCCAACCGCTGCCTGGTACACGTCTCTGTTGTGCAAAGGCTAGAAAGCTAAGAACTTTATTTCCACGGCTCCCTGACCCTGGGATGCTGGCTGTGAATTACTTTCTCCCAGTTGGCGGCCGCTGTGTGTGGCTGGAAGGCTGAAGTGTTGTGGGGCGTTGCCCACGGATGATTTCAAGGGTCAGTCCCAGCGTCGCAGGGGTTGGGAGTCTGTTTTGGGGGTGGTGGTAAAGGCAGTTTGCCGTCACGACCCCAGGACTGGAGCTATGATTTTTAACTCAACAGAAGCAGCCATCCTCCGAGAATGCTACAAAGGCCTATGGAAGACGTAGTTATTGCAAAAGCTGGTGTTGAGGGGATGCCTGCTAAAGGAGCGATACATTTCGAAGCAGGAATTGACAATATATGTTCTGTACGGTCAGAATAAACGGGTCTGGACACGCAGGGGTTAAATGAAATTCACACTGTTGCTAATTCAACTAATGATTCGTCCACTCACAAAACTTCTGCTGCCCGTCTCCATGACTTTCAGTTCTGCCGGTTGGAGTTCTTCTCACCCAGCATGTGAAAGTGTCCATGAAGGTTGCATCGTTGACTGGAAGCAGGTTTACTAGGCCTTGGGATTAACCGGCCAAAGGGAGGACCACTGTGCTGAGCTGGGGAAATGATGCTGATTGCTAAGGGGGAGTAGCATGGCTGCTCTGGAATGCCGGCAGGCAGGAGTGAGTTTGAAATCCAGGAGATTCTCTGGGGCCCCTCCAGGAACTCCACGTCCAGCTATAAAAATTAAGAGACGATTCTAGCAGGTTGTACTAGGCAGGACTACCAAGGGCTCAGCCAGCAAGGGAGGATGATGTGCCTCACCTGACCATGTATATAAACCCTGACCAGACAGGGCCACAGAACCAGAATGGACTGGGACAAAAGGCTGTCCTAAATATCAGGTATGGCCTTATGAGGAGCTGCAGAAAAAGGAATTTTACTAGCCACTCATAAGTTCTTGGTTTTGTCATGCACATACGTATAATTACTAGACACTTCTGCTTTCCTTAACTTCTTTTCCATATTTTTTTAACATTTATTTATTTATCTTAGAGAGAAAGTATACACGCACGCCAAGTTGTGGGCAGGTGGAGCAGAGGGAGAGAATCTCAAGCAGCCTCCCCACTGAGCGTGGAGATGATGCGGGGCTCGATCCCATGACCCATGAGATCACGACCTGAGCCGAAACCAAGAGTCAGATGCTTAAACGACTGCGCCACCCAGGCGCCCTCCCATATAGTTTTTTATAAGGCATGTTATGATGGTTACATTGCTAAGCCTTCAGGTTAGAAGACATCAAGGTAATATTGGAACATACCATGTCACGAGGATGGATACAGTGACTGATAGAAATGTGGGTCTCCCCTTTTGGAGAGAAGTAAGTTCATTCGAACTTGGGTGCTATGTTCAGTGGGTCACACTGTTGTTGATATAAGGATTCTGTGGCCATCTAAATGTGGGTAGAAAAAGATATCACAGCACGGAGCGGCCAGCAGGGTCAAAGCCTGGAGCATTCGATCTGCATCTGGTGTCCTTCCCAATCATCTGCTGTGTATCCTCCTGTATTTCAGAATTAGAGAGATGGAAAGCCCATGTCCAAGATTTCCTGGTAGCCAGGCTTCTGGACACAGTCAAGGCTGTAGGAATAAGGTGAATATGCGCAGGAAGTGGTTAGAAGGGCAAGGTGAGGAGGAAACCATCTGAATGGCTCTATTGTCCCTGGCAAGAGAAGTCATCGAGATTGGGGCTTTCTGGGGCAGCCGGGTGGCTCAGTCTGTTAAGCGTCCAACTCTTGATTCCGGCTCAGGTCATGATCTCCGGGGTCATGAGATCGAGCCCCGTGTCAGGCTCTGCACTAGGCATAGAGCCTGCTTAAGATTCTCTCTCTCTCCCTCTGCCTCTGCCTCTCCCCTCCCCTCCACTTCCACTCTCACTCTCAAAAAAAAAAAAAAAAAAAGAGTTGGGGCTTCCTGCTGCAGTATTTGACACCAGCGTCCCGGCCGGAGCTCCACGGGTGCTGAGAGGGGTCGAGTGGGAGCAGCTTCCCGTCTGCTGGGCTGAATCCCAGCAAATCTTCCTTGAACCCAGGTGACTAGTGACATTTCCCAATTCCCCCGCATCCTCGACCGTGGGGCCGACGGGCAGATCCTTCCAAAGGTCATCCTCAGCCTACAGTCGTCTTCTCTAGCTTTTCCCTCAATTTGGGAAAAGCCCAGTTCCTTCTGTTTAAAGCAGAGTGGGCTCCGTCCCCCACGGCTGAGCCCTGAGTCCTACCCGTACTCTACCCACGAGGGAAGGAGGTGGGAGAAGTCCACACGGAGGAGATTTTTATCAGTGACATTATTGGCATATCTGGTGCATGGTGATAATAAAAATCAGACTGGCTTATAACTTGTTTTATTATTGTGTTGGGATTCCCCACAAACAACGCACCCCATTGCCTGCACGTGGAACAAGCCGCCTCCCCCTACCTCCGACTCGCAAAACCCAAAAATTCAGATGCCTTCTGTCTCTCACAGAGAAGGTCCCCAAATCATCTAATTACCCTCAGGTCCCAGCAACTCCTCTTTCTCCTACCACCTCCATAAACTTGATTATCCTGTTTTCTAATTCTCAGTAAACAAGCCAGAACAACTTAGAAGGGCTTCTAGGGAAGAGACAGCAGAAGCAGGTACAGGGGAGCCGAACAACAGCCCAGGTCCATGCCAGGAAGGAGAGCCACACTGGATGAGATCGTGTGGACTATGACCTCTCTTCCAGTTCTGAATAGCTAGGTATTCTGGGGCAAACCAGATTCAGTAACTCCACAGAATGATACTGAGTGCTTATTCAGACAGAGCACGATACCAGGACACAAAAACCTTCCCCCCAAAAAACTCCTTATTATTCAAACACCTTCACTTATGTTTTCTTTAGAAAATTCAAAACTATCTGTGTGTGTGTGTGTGTGTGTGTGTGTGTGTGTGTATGTTGTATGTCTCCCCCACTAGAATATTAATTTCTTGCAGTCAGAGACTTTAATCTTTCCAGTTCCTGAGTGGAAGAAGCACCTCGTTTGCACACAGTACGCGTTCAATGAATGAATGAAGCTAAGGATGAGTAAGCCATGATTCCTTTTTGCAAAGAGCTGATGATCTAGAAGGGAAATTAGGCACGTGTGCTGGTAATCCCAGCAGAGTCGCTTGCATGCTATGAAGATCAGACAGTGAGAGGTTACATTCATCAATTCTGGATTATCCCTTTTACCAGAAATGAAGTCGAGGTGATGCTTTCTCACATAATAATCTGAATGGATAGTTGCTCTATGATGTTCCACGGGTGATCTAAAAACTCGGATTCCTTCTTTATCCTGATGTGTCCCCATCCACAAGCACAGTCACTCAGCTTCTGAAACATAGGATTATCTGGCCTATGTGCACAGCGGGGAGGGAAGGGGCTCCTGCTTGTGGCAAATGAGAGATTCTAGTTTTGTTGGTGCGGTGTGACCCAGACATCGTTTTTGTTTTTGTTTTATTTTGAGATACTCACATGAGTCTAATGTGCACGAAGGGCAAAAATCATTGCTCTAGAGGGCTGTCTTCATTCCTGGGTTCAGATGGGTTGAAAGAGAGGCTGAGGGCAGTGGCATCCCCTGCACACACCCCGTCTGCCAGAGGGGAAGTCTCTCCGTGAAAGCTTGGGGGCAATCCACAGTGACCTGAACATACAGCACTAGCTTCTAACAGGGTGTGAGTGTGAGTGTGGAGGAGACCACATAAAGGAAGGGCTTGGGGCGTCTGTTCAAACTGGCATGCTCCCTAGCACTCTGTCTACAGCTGGGTCAAGTGAAGAATGAGAAGCCGAGGATCCCAGCATCTTCCACTGGTCCTGGGGGGTAAGGGGCCAGCATCAGAGCACCAGCCAACACTCTGGGATGAGGCTCTTGGCAGGGCGAACATTTGCCAGGATGGCGGAAATAACATTTACACCAAAATGACTAAGGCCACTGAAACCATGACTCTGGAGCAAAAACTTGGCAGTAGAGAAAAAGGAAAGAATAAGAGGGAATTCGACAAGTTCTGGAATCCTACCCATGGGCAACAAAATTCTCTCTTGATCTTTTCTCTGCTGCCAAGTTGTCCACGTTTGTTTCACCTTTTCAGGATGGGACTCACCATAAACAAAACCAAACCAAAAAATAAAAGGGACCATCTTTGCTTTGCTACTAGACCAATGCCCTTGCCTGATCTGTATTTATCAGGAGGGTGGCTTATTCCTGGTTTGAGCTCATTCACCACAAGCAGAAGGAAGTGAACTCTAGAGCTACCAAAACCAACGTCCATATTGTCCCTTGACAGAAAGAGGAAAGCCAGCAGAAGGGGTGCATACCGATACTGCTGGACTTCTCATATTCACCCTGCACTTGTGACCATGTCTCATTTGGCTGGTAGAGAACTGGGGAAGGGTGTCTTACCATTATTTCAACACTACAATTGGTTTTGCATATCTTGGAAACACTGGTGAAGATGAGAACTTCTTTGAAATGTAGATGTGAGCTTCCAAACCCAACACCCCTGCAGTCTACAGCAAGAGTCGCCCAGAGCTGCGATGTGCAAGACCAGACTCGAAAACCCTCCCATCACTGTTTTCCCTTGAATGAGTGTCCCCTCTCACAGAAAGCTTTAATTAAGCAGAGGAAAGTTATAAGTCTAGCTGCATCATGAATTAGCAGTGAATTCCCCTTCAGGGCCTGATAGAGCCATGCTATAGTCATTATTAAAGTATATAGGACTATGAGCAGAACCACACAAAGGACAGCAATTTACCCACAGACTAGCTTTCATGACTACGTATTAAATTTCAGAAAGATGGTGAAGAAAATCAGAGATTTTGTTTTCAGGTTTTATTTTTTATAAACTGTATTGGATGCCCATTCTAGGAAAGCAAAGTTGTCCAAATACTCAGAAAGGAACCTTGGCCCAAAGTCACATTGGGTCAAGTGTTATTTATTTCTAATTGTAGGAGAATAGAAGGTAAATGACTATTACAGTCCATTAAGAAGCCACAGCGGAGGCTGGAAACAGAACAGAGGAAACACAAAGGGCTTTGGACAACCAAGTGGTCCACTTTGGGTCTGTCACGCCTGTTCTCTGGCCTACAAAATGGCACACATTTTTTTTTTTCTAATACTCTCAGAATACAGGCCCTTACTTCAGTTTGTTGACGCCAGTCTTGAATGGTTCAGCAAGTCCCCAGATGTGCAAAAATAGAAAGCCAGTTTTTATCTGTGATTAAAACTGTTTTCTGTGGTTTTCTTGGCTTGACTGTGCACACAGGCTATGAGTTCAACACGGTTCCTCTGACCAGCATTTACGTCTGCACCCTCCCTTAAAGCCAGCCCTCCCCTCGGAATCCTCCTTTGGTTCGTACATGTAGTTGATGATTCTCAGCACAAATCTGGTGGCTTTCCTCTGCTGTATTTCTAGCCCCCCCCCACCCCCAGTCTTAAACTGGCAGGCCTGTGCTCAGGAGTGGGGGTTTTCCCGGTGATCGGGTCACAGTTGCTCATTATCTTGATGGAAGAAGAGACTGTGAATGCTGTTTGCTGTTCTATCTGACAGAATTCGTATCGCAGCTCCTGCGTGAAACAGTCTTCGCTGTACCAAGTGAAGCTGACTTTCTTTACAGAATGGCATCGTTTTGAACACACTCGGGTGTGCATCTTGCCCAACTTGTCCATCTGGGCTGCAGACATGCCCCTGGGCAAGCGGAATCAGAAACAGGAGGGAGAGGGGAGGGTGGGGCCCGGGAGCCCTGGAAGTGTGTCTGTTTTACGTGCAGGGTGTTTCCTCAGGACAGAAGCGGGATGGCATTACGGGACAAAAGAACGTACGTGCCACCTCTTTAGGCACCTTTCTCTGAAATTTCACTTTCTATACCTAGGCACAGAAAGAAGAGGGCTTTGTGCCAGGCAGCCTACCTCTGCCCCCTGAAGTTTTGAGAGCTTCAGCTGATATTTATTCTGTGGACATCAGGGTTTCCTCCTATAAGGGCCCTGGGGACAATGACACCTGTCTGCCGTTATCAGTAGGAGCATCGAGGAGCTGACACAGTGAAGCTCTCACACGCTTGGGGTAGACTCTCCACAGATCTTGGCCTGCTCGCTGCACTCTCACATTATAGTTTAAGGTGTGCAGGAAGGGCCTCACAGAGGAGGAGATATCATAAATTACAGACTCACCTGGCAGGTTGTTTTATTTTTTTTTTTTTACTTTGAATTACCTTGAGAACACAACTCAATGGTGACAGAAATAATATTTAATTAAATAGGCACTCCTGAGTTCCACAGCTGAAAACGTAGTAGCTCAGGAATACAATGAGAAATTAAGATGTCATGCTGCTTTCCGGGATCTTCTACTGGAAGAGGTCAGGTTCCTGATTGACACAGGTGGAAGGTAAGAAAGCATGCAAGACCGTGTCAGTGAGACTGGAGCCCCAGTGAAAAGCAGATACACTTGAAAAATGTCAAATTGAGAAGGAAATAGAATTTGGGTTGGGCCTGATTAATATGCTGAAGCCCAGACATTTAGAGGACCCTCAGTGGTCAGGGAAGGAGCTCACGGTTTCATATGTAACTCAGTAGCTCCCATGCTTCTTGCTGAAAAACAAACAATTTCATTCTTTTTGTTCTCTTTAGTGTATTTGGCTCCCCAAGGAGTGGCTTTGGCCCCTCCAAGCAAGACGTACGAGAGGCAGAGCCTGGATGGCGCCTTCGCCTCCCTCCGAAGTGAAGTTCTGCGGCGGCGGGTGGTTTCCATCTGCCAACTGTGCATCCTCATCTCCCGCCACTGGTCTGAGCAGCCGAGACTCCGTGCAGGTGAAAAGAGTTTGGGATCCAATTTGTTAACGAGTGCTTTCTTCCAAGCCAGGCTGACCAGCCTGGAAGAGGATGAAGACAAATCAAGAGGAAAACAAGTAACAGGTACACTACTACATCTGAACAGTGGCCAAAGCCATCCATCAGTCCCAGTAGCAGGTGCCTGCAGAGCCCTGGGATGCCAGCCATCGATCTGGGGACTGAGGTACGGCCAAGAAACGGAGGCAAATCCCTGTCTGCATAGAGCTTTTGTTCTCGTGCAGGGAGGCAGAGAAGTAACACATGAATAGATGAAATATGGCAATGCTTGTTCACGACAGTTGCCACAGGGAAACAAGCAGGCGAGGGGACGGGGAGTGCAGGCTCAGAGCTGGGAATCACCACCGGGAAGGTGGCGGTTACGCAAAGACCTGAACAGGTGAGGGAGCCAGCCGTGCAAAGACCGGGCTGTTGGCGAATAAATTGTTGATAAAAATAAGACTGAGGGAGAATTACGACCATAATCCAGATGAACAACGAGGTGACTACTCCAAAAATTATGGCCGGAGGAACAGGAAGAATGGGGTTGTCATTACCCATAAAATGAAGACAAGACAGAGAGCGGGTTTCAGGGGGTAAGGAATGAAGAGTTTTGGTTTCAGACACTGTGTTTGTTTCCTAGGACTGCTCCAACAACGTACCACAGACTTGGGGGCTTCAAACTTCAGAAACTTGTTGTGTCACATTTCTGGAAGCTTCAGTCCGAGACCCAGGTGTCAGGAGACCATGCTCCCTCCAAAGGCCATAGGGGCGATCCTTCCTTCCCTCTTCCCAGGTTTGTGTGGCTGCCAGCAAAGCTTGGCATTCCTGGACCTGAAGCGGGACCACCCCCATGTCGGCCTGCATCTTCCCACCGCATCTTCCCACGTGTCTGTGTCCCCTCTCCTCTTCCCAGAAGGACCCAGTAAGACTGGGGCAAGGCCCACCCTAACCCAAGGTGACCTCCTCTTAACTCGACCACACCTGCAAAGACCCTAGTTTCAGGTAAGGTCATAGTCACAGGTATTGGGCTTAGGATTTCAACCTATTGTTCTGGGGAACACAATTTAACCCACAGAAGATGTGATGTTGGGTAGGCAACTGAATGTGCAAATGTGGGGATTACAGGAGAAATCCAAGTGGCAGATATTAATTCCGAGGTCATTCCTACACAGGTAATGATTAAAGCCATGTGACTGCATGAGACCATGAAGGGAGAGAACAACAGAGAAAAGAATAGGGTCAAGGACTGAGTCCTGAGCACCCTAGCATTTGCCACGAGTCAGGATGCCGCAGAGGAGAATGGGGAGCCGCTGTCCATAAGAGACAGACAGCGGGGAAAGATGGAGCCCTAGGAGCCAAGCGAAGAGAGTGGGTCAAGGAGGAGGGCGTAGCAGAACGATGAATAAGGTGTTCAGGAAAGTGGGAGATGTTGGGAGATGGTAGCCAGGGAACGGGATTCCTGCACCGAACCAGCACTTAACACATCCTGGGGAATGAGTGGATGGAGGGTGAATAGAGGAGCCTCACTCTCTGTGGGACAGTCTGTAACTCATCTGGGCAACAGACACGCGGCAAGTGTCCTCACGCATGGCTTTGTTGCAAGCTTGCTTCCCTCATCTCATCTCCCCTCTGACCTCTCCCCCCTCCTCCCCTCCTCCCTCCCTCCCTCACAAGGACCTTTGTGATTCCATCGGGCTGGTGATGCCAAGATGAATCAGAAACATCCCTTCAAACAGCCCAAGTAAAAAATAAAGAAGTCTGGCTTATGTAACAGGCACGGGTCCAGGAGGATCAAGAACAATGCAGGAAGAGTCCTCGTCACTAATCCACACTGTGTGGCCTCGAACACATCACAGACGTCCCAGGTGGTGTCCACTCAAAGTAACCAGAAGCAATCATTGATGGGGGGAGAAGGCAGAAGACGGAGGTGGTGCTCAGGACCTCACCTGAGATTTATCTGACGTTTGCAGTGAACAGTGGACAACGGACTGGCCTTCTGTGATTTGTGCGTTCAGGGACCAGCTTTGTGGCAGTGGCCATGGGGGTGGCCGGGGAGAGAATCAAAGGATCGCCATCTAAACCGGCAATGTTTCTAAAAAGCTGCAGAGAGTTAATCAAAAACAGGCTTTTTACTGCAGCTCTACAGAGGTATAATTGACATATAAAATTGTAAGACATTTAAAGTATACAGTTTTCCTCATGTTTGCCCTTTCTTAGAGCAGAACTGGAAACCAGGAAACATTAAGTCAGACCACTGATGCAAGAGGAGTTGAGGCCAAGGTTCTTGAGCACGCTCATCCTACAAAAAATCATCTTTTTAACTGTCGGGGTAATACTGTATTACATTAAAAAAAAAAGGTAATAGGTCTAAACACTGTGTTTGTGGGAGCCACTTATTCGTCATTAAGTATGTGAAAACTGGCAGGTACGCATTCCTGGTAAATATACCAGCATTCTCATGCCTATAAGAATGAAACTATAGGTAAATAGTCATCAAAACTTTGGTGATAAACCTCAGCATTCAATAACAAAGAAATGTGTCTGGTGTTCTTATGAATTCTTCATTTCAATGCCAAGTGGATTACAGCTTTTAAAAAGTAACTTGGAAATGTATTTGCTCGAAGGGTTGACTCTGGGGAGCAGGGAAACATGCTTCTCGGCTTAAATCCTTTTAGTCAATAATTCAGAAATGGCTAAGGGGGAATAAGCGCATGTTAAACTTGGCCTCCGTACAAGAACAGTCTCCTGAGCAAAGGGTGCTTTCTTAAGTCACAGCTGCTTCCGAACTGCCAGGTGGCAGCCACAGACTTTTCTGAAAACTGCCTCTGGATAAAAAAATTAAACTCTCTCTCCATTTTCACTCCAGGGTGTTGCCTCCCAAGCCATCCCTGGCCAACTACAAGATAACTGCACCTCTGCCCCCATGGGTACCCTCAGTCACCAGCAACTGGAGACGCACTCGGCTCCCACTTGCACCAGAAAGGACTGGTGCATCTGTTCCTCCCGGTTAACTGAGAATGAGTGCAGAGTGGAGAGCTGGTGTTCAGGCTTCTTTTAGCCCAGATTCCCCCTGCATGAGGTGGCAGGGGGGGGGGGGGGAGTTGGGCTAAAAGATGTTGTTCAATATGCCCTTTGTTCTTCCCGTCCCCAGCTGCCTCCTTCCCTTCCCCTTTGCACCGTGTTGAACCACAGTAACGTTCTGGAGCCTAAACACACAGAATGCCATAATCCATGCATAGTAGCAGATTAGGGACAGAGAGGAGGCAAGCACTGTAGAAATGTCTTCTAAAACACCACACAAGCGGGGAGCCTGGGTGGCTCAGTCGGTTGAGCATCCTCTTGCTCTCAGCTCAGGTCTTGATCTCAGGGCCGTGGGTTCAAGCCCCATGTTGCGCTCTGCACTGGGGGTGGAGCCTACTTAAAAAAAAATGCAGCACAAGAAACACATCACACACTAAAAGATTCTGGACGGTTACAAAGGCAGCACTTATTGTTACAAAGACTAAAACTCAATGCTCTCGAGATTTTCTGAAAGCAACTAATGTATCCAAGATGACCCCAGAATTCCTTCTAGAAAATGCTGGGTGGGTCCACAGTCTTGACCTTTAGATTTCAGTCTAAAATCTGTCACTGACATCATCTTCCTCTCTCCCTGCTATACATCCACAGGGATTTTTGAAATCAACATCGAGTAACATACAGAACTCACCCCCACACAAGTAATTTTGCTGTTTCATTTATAAAGACCAGATCTAGGTACTGTGTTATCACGAAAAATGTCCCCTTTTTCCCCATTCACATATAAAACTCAGACAGGTCAGAAGTGGCAGGGGGAAATGGGTGTCCTCAACCAATCAACTAGGTTCAGTGAGGCAATGCCCCCACCTAATGCTGGGTGAGCCTTGCTCGACCGTGTGGGTCCCTTCTTGCCTGGGGAGACCTAGGAGAGGGGCCCCACCACCCGTGGCTCAGGAGTCCTCACTCTGCGATGCTGCCGTGGCCTCCATCCTGTTTCCATTTCAGGCAGAGCAAACATGTGTAAATACTTTATTAAAATTAAAAAAAACTCATGAAGTGAAAGCTGTTCCCTTCTGATTGATTTTTCAAAAGCTCCCTAGCCTGCTCCTGCTACAGATGTTTGCAAAATGATTGGATGCAAAGTGGGCTTAATTCATAAAAGCAATAAAACGTTGCTTATTGACTGAACAGATGAACTAGCTGAGGGGGGATAATTTGGAGTGTTCTTATTGGAAATGCTCTGAAGAAATGTAATGATAGTGGAGAGACAGAGTCTTATTAGCTGTGGTAAATATATTTTCCTGCAGAATGCTTAGGAAATTTTGGAAATAACTAGAAAATAACTCTCAGATTTTCAGTTATACTGGGTTTTTGATTAAACCGGTTAACCTTCTGCTTCGTAAATCCATAAAATCCTTGTCATGATGAAATGCAGACAAGCCTCGGCCCAGGAGTCAGGACATCTAGGTTTGCCCCTGACTCAATCACAGCTCACTTCTTGCTGGAGAGACAAAGATGGGTACACACGGTCTCCTCCCCCAACAAGCACAGAGTCTAGTGTCATAGTTGGGGTGCTCAAAGAGCCCCAAACGGTCCAGGGCAGCACACTGGAGACCGCTGAGGAGGAGTAGAATAGGGTGAAATGTGGGGCCTGGGACCCAGGCCCCTACTTCAGCAAAGCAGCTCTGCTCTCTCCTGCCATACGGAACCACAGAGTAAGAGGTCACCTGCCAAAAGAATGTGTTGCTTACAAATTTAGGGGAAGCAGTAGTTGCATGATAAGTAATGCCCATCCTACCCATCAGGCAAGCGTACTATGAGAAGTATGGAACCCATGGCAGGAATGCAATTCTTTGTATTATTATTATTATCTGAATCATGAAGACATGGGTGTTACTTTCTCAGTTGCCATTGTCTTAGCTCTAGTTCACTGATCTTGGATTCATCAGTATTATATTATTTTAACTCCTTATTTTTATTTTTTAAAGATTTTATTTATTTATTTATTTGACAGAAAGAGAGAGAGCACAAGCAGGAGGAGCGGCAGGCAGAAGGAGAAGCAGGCTCCCCGCTGAGCAGGGAGTCCGACGTGAGGCTCGATCCCAGGACCTGAGATCATGACCTGAGGCGAAGGCAGACGCTTAACTGACTGAGCCACCCAGGTGCTCCATATTTTAGCTCCCTATTTTTAAATATATTCAATTTCCCTTAGAGGTCCATGAATAAGAATGAGCACATGCAGTGATTTTTTTACTCAGCAGAGAAATATCAGGGGTATTGGTGAAATGAAGAGTAAGACACAAGTGATGCCCGCCCACTGGAGGTAAGTTCTGGTGGAATCAATACGAGGCTATGTTTGGAGGCCATGGCCTGAGATACCTGTATCCTCACCCTATGACACAATTCCTCCATGAACTCCAGGAATTGGGCCCAGAAAACCTACATTTACAGTGTCAGACAGGAGACCTAGCATAACACGAACAGACATTGGTATCTTTGAAGAACACATCATCTGCTGGTAACGATACAGCCTCTACTAAGGAGATGTGCTATCTTCGTCTCTTCTGCTGTCCGTTTGCTTGCTGTCACTGCCTGTGGTCCCCAATACCAAAGAGTTATCACACCAGGGGAAGTAGGTCAAGATTTAATCCATAAACGCCACCGGTGTTGTGTCCTAGAGTTGTTTTTCCTTAATTTTATGGTTATTATATAGCTTTGGCATCAAGGAGGTAATGAAAATATTTAAACAAAAAATTAATTATTTTAAATGCCAAGACATAAATGCATATTTGGTCATCATGGACAATTTCCTATATTTTATTACACATATATGTTAGCTCTAAGTTCCTAGTGTCAGACACATGTTAGGTATTTAAAACATATCTGTAATGAATAACTTATCGTATATACGTAACTGAGTTTTTAATTCCAAACTCCATTATCATGGGCTGGCAGGAAAGTCCCTTCTAGTCCTTCTTGCAGATTTCCTCTCACCTGCCCTCCCAGAGTGGAGTCCATAGTCCCTGTCCCCTCATAGTGGGTCCTCCGGTCATTGGTTATTTGTCCATGAAAGTACTATTGAAATGTTCACTGTCCCTGTCAGCATGTCCCACTGGGTGAGCAGCTCTTTGGGAATCTTTTGGAAGCCTCAGAACCTCTGTAGATCTGGTCCCATCTCCTTATGACTTTATGCCCTGAGGCCCATTCCTTCCTGGGCTCTCCCAGCCTCCCTGGAGCACTACCATAGTAGTGCTCCGAGCACTACCCCTATGAGGGTGAAAGTTATCACTCTTTGCCCTAACTGGAGGAATCATTATATACCTACCTCTTGCTTGCTTGCTTGCTTGCTTGTTTTGTCATCTATCTACCTATCATATTTCTGAGAAACCCTTCTCCCTTCTCCTGCTTCAAGTCTCATGGCTTATTTCTACACGCTCAGACTTCTCCATGACCTTAAGTAGTTGGAAAGTAATGCCAGAAGAACTAGCAGGTTATTTCTGTTTTCCCTCATGCAGAGCAAAACCTAGTTATTTCCAAATGGAGGATTATAAAGTGCAAAGTAAATGGAGAGAAACATTCTCCAGTATGCAACTATATTTCTATTAAAAAAAAAAAGAACCAATAGCTAAACCCACTTAGAAATGTTGACTCATTCAGGGTCACTAACATAATGATTGAGCTGAACTTCAAATCCACATATGACTAGCACATTTGGGTTTGTTATTTTGTCTCATTTTGCCACAACTATCAGAGTATATCAGAATGCTTATGAAGTATAGTTTTGGAATTAAAATTTCAGCTGCACCATTTATGAGTAATGTGAATGGGTAAGTTACACAAGTTTTTTGTTCTCTGGTTTCCTCTTTTGTAAATGAGATAACATTATCTACATATAAGGAGTTCAAATGAGATAAAAAGCTCTTACTTCGTGGTACCTGTCATATAGCAAGCTCTTAATAAATGTTAGCTATAGTCATTACATTACAGCTTCCCAGTAAAACAAAAGATTTCACACCTTATGGTATGCTTTACATATACTTATAGTTGGAGAGTGACAAATCTGAATTTACAATGAAGGAGCATGTATTTGTCAAGGGTGCTCAAGGTTTGGGGCATTGGAAGTAGTATGAAAAGGCACCAGACTTCCTCTGCCACCTTCAGAACACCTAACACAGGCAAGACACTTGACATTCAAGTCTATTCTCAACAGAGCCAAGGACAGATGTTGGCTGATGAAATAGGCTATCATTTGATAAATAAAGGGGAGAATATTTATAGATGTGGTACATAGCAGTGAGCTCCATCAGAAGAGAAAAAAAAATAATTAGTGAAACAAGACCAGATACCAAGATGGATGGGTAGAAAAATGAAAGCAATCTAGATTATCTAGATTGAAAAGAGAGAGAGAGAGAGAGAGAGAGAGAAGCTTTTTTTCTTGGAATTTCTGAGTGCTGACCCTGCAGCAACTGTCATTAAGTAGCAGTGGAACTTGATGCAGAGTGACAGCCCTCCAGGAGGTTAACTGACCCTATATACTTGATGTTTCCTAAAAGTCTTACAGTGAACTCTTTATTAGACACAGGGAGATTACTGGATGTGAAAGAGTCGCAGAGCATCTTATCCCATCCAACGTGGGCCTGTGTGGGTTTGCATATTCATACTTCACAAGACAACTTTCCTTAAATGGTGTTTCATATTGTTAGACCCAAGTTACCTGCGATCCTGATAGAATAAGGACATGACCTGAATGGATAATGGATATGGATTGGACTACTTTGGGATAATTGATTTCTAATTCTATCTCTAGAGAGAATCGAACTAGGTACACAACGTACACAGAGCAGTGAGTAACGCAGAGCCTATTTCCTCCCACATGAATTGAAAGGGTTGGACTGCATCATCTCTAATGCGCTTCCTGGTGGCTTTTCTTATGGCTAATTCAGCAGTATGGATAATACTGGTTCACTCCTGACTTCTTTGGTCTTCCAGATTATCCATGACCTTCATAGAACTGTCTTTGAAAGAACTGGTATTTACTTGTAAAGGAAAGAGACAGGGAGTGCCATGATTCATGTCTGAGGAGAGCCTTTTACTTGCCTCCAGATTCCTTTGAAGTTGAACACAGATACAAGGGGAGTCACAGCTCTGAAATTGGGCATTAGTCACAGCCCAGAAAGTAAGTGACAGCTCCCTTGATTCTCTTCACCAATTTTAAATGAGTGAAATGAGGAGAGGTGGGTGTGTTCAAGTCTCTTTTGAAAGTGTTGTGCTGAATTTCATTTTGTGGAGAAGTTTTCCTCAGGTCAAGCACCCTTCTGTTAAATTTCACATGGTTATGCTTTTTAAACTATGAATATTCATTTGATTAATATTTCTAGAACCATGAGTTTAAAAAAAAAGTCTATTCAAGCACAACAGCCTGAGAACATTAGGGTACGGACATATTATTAGGACCTGAATGGTCTACCGACAGGGTTCCTGTATTATCTGCCCTCATGTAGGAGACAGGAAAGAAAGAACGAAAATCGGAAAATCAGAGGTCAGCTTTCCAAAATGCAGTTACCAGCATTTCAAACACTGCAGTTAGCAGGAGAACAAAGCAGAAAGAATAATACACCTCCTTTGAATGAAGGTGTGTGGAAGATGAATTTAAGAATATCCTTGACTCTGAAAGAATAAGTTATTTTCAAAAACGTGCACTGAGACAACTTTTCCCAGGTGTAACTATTGGGGAAATACATTTTTATAACCCTTTTAAGTGCTATTAGGAAATAGGTATAGAGAGAGGGAGGAGATAGAGGGATGTTGAGGTCACAGGGGGAGAGACGGGGAGGGGAGGGAGAGATTGAATGTCAAAGACAGAGAAGGGCATGAGCTCTGCTGCAGCAATAATTCTTTATCTAGAAATATATTTTAAAACTAAGGTTTTTATATGTGTGGGTAGAAATATTAAATATTCATATAGGTGTGCATATATAAATATTATACATAGAAGTGTATATGTGTATATATATTTCTATCCTATATGCAATATATGTGTAGATATACTACACATAGAAGTATATATGCATACATATATACTTCTATATAAATTTCTATCCTATATGCAGTATATATGTGCATATATGTAGGATGTACAGGATATATGCACATATATAGTGCATATAGAATAGAAATCTTTCCTTCAAATATCATTGTATTGAATGCACCTACATATATAATAGAAGCATGTGTGTGTGTATTGTACATAATCAATTATCCTATCAGAATAAGAATATTAAACTGTAATTGACAAATTATCAAAGGTTCAGTGTGGAGTAGTTCCAGAATTAAATTTGGACCCCAGGGGGCCAAATCTTGGATGAAAGACTCACACCTGTGACTTTTACCTCCAAGACAGCTAGGTTTTCAGGGTGAATATAATCTGAGAAAAATCCCCTCGTGATCCAGCAGAGAGAAGGGGGAAATAACCATTTTGAAATATAGCCAGAGCATTCTTTTTTCTTAACAAAGGACTTCCCTCAAAAAGACATCATTTTACCAGAGCCTGAATGGTCTGCCAGAAGGGAAAGCCAGCCTCAGGGCCCCTAGCCTTCCTGTCTCACCTAATGGGAAAAAAGCTGAGGAGCTCATGTGCAGATCACAGCCCGGGCACATGGGCTCACACAGACTAAGATCTAATCATAAGAGTATAGACTGGTTCCCAGCCCTCATACCTTACATCATTAGACACCTATAAAAAAATGCCAGGATTACAGCTAAAAGAACTTCAAAGCTCAGAGCCTATTTAAGAAAGATTCTCTAGAGAAACCCAGACAGCAGGAGAGACAAAAAACAAAGACATCACAGAAAATGTTAGCCTCTAGCACCTACAGCTGCAGTGAGGAGTAGATCCAGCCCAACTCTTAGCCAGATGAACATGAAACCTCACACTGAGGGCCCATCCCCTCAGTCTCTTTTATTCAGTACATCATATCCAGCTTTCAACAACAACAAAAATCATAAGACATGCTAAAAGGCAAAAAACACACAGTTTGAAGCAGCAAATCAAGCATCAAAACAGACCATTTTTGACAAAGTTTTGGAATCATCAGAGTAATAATTTAAAATGACAATGATTGATATGTCAAGGGCCCAGGTATATAATATTCCTATTGCAAAAAATCAAAGATAAGGAGAAAATCTAGAAAGAAGCCAGATAGGGGGAAAATAAGAATTACATTAGACTCTTTTCAAAAATCATGCAAGCAAGAAGAGAATGGAGTGAAATAAAGTCTTAAAAGAAGAGAACAAACAACCTAGAATCATTTATCCAGTGAAATTACCCTTCCAAAATTGAATGAGAAATAATGACTTTCTTAAACAAACATACATGGAGGGACTTTTTCACCAGGAGATCTGCCTTCCAAGAAATGTTGAAAGCATTTCTTCAAAGACAAGGAAAATTATAGAGGTCAGAAACTCAGATTTACATAAGGAAAGGAAGAACATTTGAGAAAGAGTAAATGAAGGTAAAATAAAACCTTTCAATTTTTTTTTAATTTTTAAAGTATATAACAGATAATTTCTTGCCCAAATTACCGACAACAACGTTCTTGGTGATTATAGTTTATGGATAAGTCAAATGAATGACTACATGCTATAAGGGTGGGGAAGGAACTGGGAAAGATCTTTTACAAGGCACCTGCACCATCCATAAAACAGTGTAGTGTTCTTGGAAAGTGGGCATAGATTGGTCTTAAATGTATACTGCAAACACTAGGGCAACCACTATTTTTTTTAATTCTTTATTTAAATTCAATATAGTTGACATATACTGTATTATTAGTTTCAGGGGTAGAATTTAGTGACTCATCTGTTGATATAAGACGCAGTGCTCACTACATCAAGTACCCTCCTAATGTCCGTCAACCATTTTGTTGAAGAAGTGAGTTCTGAAGTCTGCGATTTCCCCTTTCTATGCATTTGTGGAAGTCAGAAATGGCACAAGGCCAGCAGCTAAGAAGCTACACACAAAACCACTGAAATGCAGAATGGAGGATTCAGTCATTTGCTATGCTGAGTAGACAACTGGATTTCAGAACCAGACAGGAAGGAAGGTACCTATGTAAGCGAGCACTCCAGTCTCACAGCTGGGATGCTTGGACGGCTGTATTCAAAAACTGAGCACTTCAATACTGCAAACCAGATGTCAGTTGAACCAGGACTCCTTCCCTGATGGAACATTAGTCACCTCCTCTGAGCCCTCATCTCCTCTAGACCTTGACCCTGGCTGCCATCCTGGGCCTCCAGCCCTGTTTCAGCAAGAATCTTGGCATACAAGTTTAACGAGTATGCCCCCGCTCTTGAAATCTAATCAAGCTCCTCTTAATAATTTTCCAACCACTGACTCCTGCCCTTTGGGTATAAATCCCCAGCTGCCCTTGCTGCATTTGTATTTGGAGCTGAGCTCAGATCAATTCTCAAGTCTCTCTCCCTACTGCGGTAGCTCGCCTGACATCTGCTTTCCCATCTTTAACCAGTGGCCAGCCCAATTTCTCTCTAACACAGCGGATGGTAGATGTGTTTCCAGCACATTCAACAAAGCAGAAAAGAGTATAAAAGAACTACTAGATAGTCAGTAGAAAATATCTAGGCTGAGGCTTGTAGAGCAAAAAAATGGGAAATACAGAGCAAAAACATAACAGATAGGTGGGGGAAAGTTTAATTTATATGGACTTGAGGTCCCAGGAAGGTTGTTGAGAAAGAATGGGGCAGAAGACGTATTTGAACACATGATGTGAAAGAATTCTCCTAAACCAGTGAAAGACATGAGGTTCAGGTTCAAGAAGTGCTTATGGACCGTTAACTGAATAAATGCAAACAAAACTGTCCATAGGTTTATCATAATACAATTGATAAAGGCAAAGAAAATTTTTGAAAACAGCCAAAAACATGAACATATGAAAATTAAAAAAAAGAGTGAGGCAAACCAGGAAACAGACTCTTAACTCTAGAGAACACACTGAGGGCTGCTGGAGGGGTGGTGGGCAAGAGATGGGTGAAACAGGTGATGGGGATTCAGGAGGGCACTTGTTGTGATGAGCCTTGTGTTGTATATAAGTGACGAATCACTAAATTCTACACGTGAAACTAACACTACACTATATGTTAACCAACTGGAATTTAAATAAAAACTTGAAAGAAAAAAAAAAGAAATCACTGTCAAAGAAATAATTACCCTGATACCTGGCCTCACAACAGAAATGACAAAACCCCTAAGACAGCATGTCATCTTTAAAGTGGTGAAAGGAAGAAGCTAACATAGAACTCCATAGAATTCAATACCCAGCAAAAATACCCTGGAAACACGAAATTAAACAGAGATATTTCTAGCTGAACAAGAACTCAGAGAATTTTTTGCCAGTTGGCATTCACTAAAGAAATTACTTAAGATAATTTTCCAAAAATAAAGAAAAAAAATCCCAGATGGAAACATGAGAATGCCAGAAGGAAAGAGGAGTAAAAAATAATAAATATGTAATTAAATATAAATATATATGAACTATGCAAAGCATGAATATTAAAGCCTCATGGAGCTTAAAATACATGTAGAATTCAAATATATAGAAAAAAGCCCCACAAACATCAAGAGACTATATTGGTGATAAAGGCATTAAGTGGAAAGTGCAGAAAGTTCTATTATATGCCAGGTAGTACTAAGTCAATAAGAACAATAAAAAGATCAATCTAAAATATAATAAAATATAACAAAGTTGTATTATAATATAATAGTATAAGTGTGTTAACAGACAAGGTGATAGAGATGAAACTGTAAAATGAGATGTCTTTAAAAAGAAGTCAACAAAAGAGAAAAACATAAAAATTTGAGTATATGAGAGAGATAAAAAATTCAGTAATAAATTTTCATTAATTCAAAAGAGGACAAGAAAAGAGAAAAAATGTAAATACACGAGCAGTAACCAATGGAGACAGTTAACAAAGGCAAGTGTTGCTTCATGGAAACATAAAGACTGATCAATGCTGGTCAAGAGGCAAAAAGAAGACACCATATGGGCGCCTGGGTGGCTCAGTTGGTTAAGCGACTGCCTTCGGCTCAGGTCATGATCCTGGAGTCCCAGGATCGAGTCCCGCATCGGGCTTCCTGCTCAGCAGGGAGTCTGCTTCTCCCTCGGACCCTCTTCCCTCTCGTGCTTTCTATCTCTCATTCTCTCTCTCTCTCAAATAAATAAATAAAATCTTTAAATAAATAAATAAATAAATAAATAAATAAATAAATAAATAAAAATAAAAAAAAAAAAAGAAGACACCATTTACCAGGAAGGAAAGCCAGTGATATTACTACAGATCCTACAGAAGTTAAACTGATAACTCTATACCAAAATAAAATTGAGAATGGAAATAAAATGGACAGATACTTTGGAGGAAGGGAAAAAACTTACGAAAATGGCATAAGAAGAAATATAAAATCTAAATATATTTATATTTATTAAAACAATGCCATTTATAATTGCACTAAAAAATCCGAAACATATAGGGAATAAATTTAAGAAGAGACATGCAAGGGGGGCAGAGCAAGATGGCGGAGGAGTAGGAGACCTGGATTTCGTCTGGTCTCAGGAATTCAGCTGAATAGGGATCAAACCATTCTGAACACCTACGAACTCAGCAGGAGACCGAAGAATAGAGTAGCAACAACTCCCTGAACAGAGACGCGACCACTTACTGGAAGGTAGGACGTGCGGAGAAGTGAATCCGAGGCGATTTTCGGGAGGATAGACGGCGGGGGAGGGGGCCTCCGTCGGCCGCTTCTGGCAAGTGCTAGAGCCGCGGAGCACAAAATCGGACCTTTTAGAAGTCGGCTCCGCGGAGGGACGTCGCTGCAGTGGCTAAGCGGGGGGTGGAACCCTCGCGGTACAGTGGGGTCTCAGGACCCTCGGGGTCACAGAAAGACCGGGGGTGCCTGAGTGCGGCAGAGCTCCCAGGGATCGGAGCGGGGAAGCCGGCTGCAGAGACGGAGCCGAGGCGCGGGCTCTCAGCTCGGGGTGGCCATAAACTGGGATCTGCGGCCGAGTCGGGCCACTGCTCCTCCAGCAGGGACCCAACAAGCGGCAGAGCCGGGGAGACTCCCCTTCCTCCCCCGGGAGGAGCAGCGCGGGAGAGCGCACCGCAGGGATCTGCTGGGTTTGGAGACTCCACACGGGGTCGGGTGCCAGACATAGAAACGCTCGGTCACAGGCCGGGTGAGCACGGAGTGCGGCCGGAGACCGGGGACACGGGAGTGACTGCTTTTCTCTGGGGGCGCACTGAGGAGCGGGGCCCCGAGTTCTCAGCTCCTCCGGGTGGAGATTGGGAGGCCACCATTTTCACCCTGGTCCTCCAAGGCTGTACCGAGAGCTTGCAGGGAACAAAAGCTCCTGAGAGCAAACCCGAGCAGCTTGCTTAGCCCGGACCGACAAGGGCGGGGCAATTCCGCCTCCGGCAAAGACATTTGGAAACCACAGCAACAGGCCCCACCCCCAGAAGATCAGCACGAACAGCCAGCAAGCCAAGACCAAGTTTACCGATCAAGGAGAATGGGAGAACTCCAGCGCTAGGGAAATACTGCACATAGAATTCATGGCTTTTTTACCATGATTCATTAGTTTTTCAAAGTTAATTTTTTTAACTGTTTTTTTGTGTGGTTTTTTTTGAATTTTTCTTTTTCCCTTTTTCAACCAACATCTTTCTCAATCCATTTTTTAAAAAAACGTTTTTTATTTTTCATTTTTAGAGTCATATTTTATTCCTTCATAGTAGTTACCCTTATTTTTGGCATATATATATATATAAGTCCTTCTCTCTTTAAAATTTTGATATACAGTTTCTTCTAACAGATCAAAATATACCCTAAATCACTAGTGTATGACTTTGTTCTAGTCTCCTGCCTGATCACATTCTCTCCCTTTTTTTTCTTTTCTTTTTTTTAAATCTTCTTTCTTCTTTCAAACACCTTCTTATTTTATCAATTCCATTTATAAAACCTTTTATACTTTTCATCTTTACATTCATCTTCCATCCCTTCATTGTATCAACCCTTATTTTGTACATATATAAGTCTTTCTTCCTTTAAAATTTTAGGAGGCACTTTCTTCTAATAGACCAAAATACAACCAAAATCTAGTGTGTGGCACTAATCTATGCACCAGCCTGATCATATTTGATCATATTCTGGTTTTTTTTTTGTTTTGTTCTGTTTTTCTTTGTTTTTATCTTTTTCTCTTTTTTTTCTCTTTCTTTTTTCTTTCTTTCCCTTTCTTTTCCCCTGGTTTCAGCTCTTTTCTGATTTGTATACAGTATATTTGCTGGGGACGTTGTTAACCTGTTAGCATTATGTTCTCTCATTCATCTATTCTCCTCTGGACAAAATGACAAGATGAAAAAATCACCTCAGCAAAAAGAACAAGAGGTAGTACCGTCAGCCTGGGACCTACTCAATAGGGACATTAGTATGATGTCAGACCTAGAGTTCAGAATCATGACTTTAAAGATACTAGCTGGGCTTGAAAAAAGCGTGGAAGTTATTAGAGAAACGCTTTCTGGAGAAATAAAAGAACTAAAATCTAACCAAGTTGAAATCAAAGAGGCTATTAATGAGGTGCAATCAAAAATGGGGGCACTAACTGCTAGGATAAAGGAGGCAGAAGAGAGAATCAGCGATATAGAAGACCAAATGATGGAAAATAAAGAGGCTGAGAAAAAGAGAGAGAAACAAGTACAGGATCACGAGGGCAGAATTCGAGAGATAAGTGATACGATAAGATGAAACATTAGAATAATTGGGATCCCAGAAGAAGAAGAAAGACAGAGAGGGGCAAAAGGTATATTGGAGCAAATTATAGCAGAGAACTTCCCTAAAGTGGGGAAGGAAACAGGCATCAAAATCCAGGAGGCACAGAGAACCCCTCTCAAAATCAATAAAAATAGGTCAACACCCCGACATCTAATAGTAAAACGTACGAGTCTCAAGACAAAGAGAAAATCCTGAAAGCAGCTCAGGAGAAGAGATATGTAACCTACAACGGTAGAAACATTAGATTGGCAACAGACCTATCCACAGAGACCTGGCAGGCCAGAAAGGCCTGGCATGAGATCTTCAGAGCACTAAACGAGAAAAATATGCAGCCAAGAATATTATATCCAGGCAGGCTGTCATTGAAAATTGAAGGAGAGATAAAAAGCTTCCAGGACAAACAAAAACTAAAGGAATTTGCAAACACGAAACAAGCCCTCCAAGAAATATTGAAAGGGGTCCGCTAAGCAAAGAGAGAGCCGAAAAGCACCACAGATCAGAAAGGAACAGAGACAATATACAGTAACAGTCACCGTA